>NW_028255756.1:0-99146 GCF_964263255.1 Lissotriton vulgaris | reverse complement strand
AGTATACAAGGTCTAGAGAAGTTACAATCTGTGTGTCTCCCTACACCCGTATTTACCATTGACAATGGGGCACCTGCAGCAATAGCTGAAGCATCGGTTTGCAAATAATAACAAGCATTTGCAATGTAATAGGTCCCACATTTGCAAGAGTTGAAGCTATTGGCGGTGTAAACGACAAAGAATTTTACCTAAGTGCTGTGCTGTGCATTGGCCTTTGGGACCTTAAAAGTGTTTGACAATGATTATTTTTTCCACGGATTGAATAGCTATACAATTACTATACACTGGCACATGCAGTCTGTGTATTCCCCACAGGTGTAAATGAAGACAATGTCACGCATAAACATACAAGTGGAGTAACATAAAATGTAATACTAAACAGCCAGCGGCTTATTTAAAAGCCCCCTGCGCCGAAGGTACAACACTTTTTTCCATGTTAAAAGTGATGCATCTGGGGCGTAGGGGTCTTGTAATTAAGGCCCCTAGGATATGCACTTTGGTTTTACGTTTGTAATTTTCGGGGGTAGTAGAGTGAGCTAGAGTTGATGGGTCAGTGAGGGCTTTATTCTACCAACACCGACAGTTAGCAAGCACAGTCAGCCAGTGTCTAGCGCGCAGAAGTCAATGGTGCTAGGTGGAAGTCAGCAGAATATGGCCATTGTTTTGTTAGGCTGTGGAAAGCCAAAACAAGCGGTATGCGTGTCAAGACATGAATGTGACAAAATCTATACCACTATAATAAAGGAGAAACTTTCAGGCTTTGAGGCGGGTAAACTCCGGAACCACTGCGCCAATCTACACACCCGATACACTGTAGAAATCGTCAGGGTGTGTAGATGGTTATAGGCTATATAAAGTTTAAAAATAAACCTTATTTAAAAAATGTATTTTAAAAAAAATGTAGTCCCCTCAAAGTAGCGCCGGCTGCGACATGCGTGCTCACGTCGAGGAGCGGCGTCAGAGGAGCGGCGGACAAGGCGCGGGGGAGGAAGGTCACGTGAGGAGCAGCGGACAGGTCAGCGGCGGTGCGACCAGCGGAGAGGCGGACATTGCGCGGGGGAGGAGCGGCGGCGGACAGGCGGTGAGGATCAGAGCGGCGAGGACCAGTCAACTCCGGAGCGGCAACTGAGGTAAGCAGCCGGGTGTCGGGCCAGGCGGGGGACGGGGAGTTACAAAAGGCAATGTCGGGGCAGGCGGGGGTCCGGGAAGGCGGGGGACGGGGACTAATACCTCCATTGACTCAGGCCAGGCGAGGGTCGGCCCATGCGGCAGGCGGGGGACGGGGCGGGCGGGGGCACGGGCTTCTGGGCAATGTCGGGGCAGGCGGGGGTAGGGGGAAGACTGAAAGCTCCCGGACAAGGTCGGGACGGGCTGCTAGTTAGAAATAAAGGGGGTTTGGTACAACAATGTGAGAAAGGAATGCGTACATAAAGCAGCACAGAACATTGAATACAAATTATGATGACAACGGCAGGCAACCTGTACCTCATACCTCCTCAGGCGTTAAACCAGTGTTGACCTCAGTGCTCAGTGGAAGTTCGTACCTCATCCACCTGCGCAATAAATATAAAAATGCCTGCCCGTACCGCCATAAGGGTGGCTGCTCACCAAAGTGAAATGTCACCGGCTGCAGGCTGTCATTATTTCTTTCAGCCATGCAATGGCAGATGTAATAACAATGTTGTTGTAGGTGCTATTGCCAAGCGCTACAGTTAACTCCCAGTTCAATGAACATGTGTGCAGTGTCAGCAGAGGTCCACTTGTTCTCACAATGCACACAGCAATTTTAAATAGCCAAAGTCCGCCAGACGAGAAATCCGGAAGTCACATACAAACATTTACTGCAGCATTAAAAGAATCTCAGTCACAGGATTCAGGCTACGGCAT
This sequence comes from Lissotriton vulgaris, assembly GCF_964263255.1. Classification (NCBI taxonomy): domain Eukaryota; kingdom Metazoa; phylum Chordata; class Amphibia; order Caudata; family Salamandridae; genus Lissotriton; species Lissotriton vulgaris. Next base: position 97,259 of record NW_028255756.1, on the reverse strand, counting down.
CATTTTCAAATGTACACGGTCCTTGGAGGTTATTAATGTTAGTGTCTTGTACGTGCCGCTTCTACAGGGAGAATAAGTGATTTAGGCAAAATCATAGGATGCCATGCCAAGGTTCGAACCCGGTTTCCCAGCTCCAAAGGTCGGCAGCTCTAGCCGTGGGGATACAACCTCTCCCCATTTTGGAGTTTCTCCCTATTTGTTTAAGGATGCTTGCCCTGGCCGTGACAACACACTTTACATACCGTACACCGTGTGTGTTCAGTGTTTAAGACATTCAGGCCTTTTGTCAATGTACTATTGAAAAAACAACTCATGCTTTGACCAGTGTGACAACAGATAGCAAACGGATGAGTCCATATTTTCCTGCAATCCTTTTAAATCCCTTCATATGTTGGATATATTTTGCAAGTGCCGTGTGTGCTGTGGAAAGAATCTGAGTGGCCTTACGATTAAAAATTTGAAATGGTGAACGTGATCATTTGCTAAAGACTGAAAGCACGAACTCTGCAGAGGAGCGCCTGTAGGTTGAGTGCTGCAGACTGTCGCCACCTGCGCAGCACCGGACTGCCTGGGTTTGTGTGGATTTGCTGCAGCCATTGTGAGCTTCAAGTCTATGGGAAGCCGTTCATGTCAAAATTACAGATCCCCATATAAGACACCTCATGAAATGCATGGAGTGCTGCAAAATAAATTTGAGACACACCAGAATGAATATAACATATGTCTAAATAAAAACTAAACATGGCAGAGTGAATATACTACCTAGTGGACAACAGGAATAACACACACTCTGAATTGGATAAAAGGTATGTTGAGATGTATAGCAACTACGCTGAAAGGAATATGACTGTTGCTGAAAAGAATACAACAAGAAATCAAGTGAATATAAACCTTATTGAAATGATATAGACTGGTGCTGAAATGAATATAACCCACATTGGAATGAATATGGCACATATTAAATGGAATTTGACACTCTTTAAAATGAATACAAGCCATGTTCAAATGAATATGACACATGTTCAAATGAATATAAGACAAGTTGAAATAAATATGACTAGTGTCAAAATGAATATAACTAACACTGAACTGAATATGACACGTGTTCAAATGAATACAAGATACGTTGAAATAATTATGGCTAGTGTCAAAATGAATAAAACTAGCACTGAACTGAATATGACACATGTTGATATAAATATGATTGCAGTTGAAATGTATTTGGTGCACATTAAAATGAATATGGCCCACAATGAAATGAATATGAGAAGCTTTAAACTGAATACAACATCCATTGGAACCGATGAAACATGGCACAATAAATATTCTACCTATTGGACAATGTAAACAACACACTTTGAATTGGATAAAAAATAAACCGAGATGTATAACAACTACGCTGAAAGGAATATGACTGTTGCTGAAAAGAATACAACAAGAATCAAGTGAATATAAACCTTATTGAAATGATATAGACTGGTGCTGAAATGAATATAACCCACATTGGAATGAATATGGCACATATTAAATTGAATTTGACACTCTTTAAAATGAATACAAGCCATGTTCAAATGAATATGACACATGTTCAAATGAATATAAGATAAGTTGAAATAAATATGACTAGTGTCAAAATGAATATAACTAACACTGAACTGAATATGACACGTGTTCAAATGAATACAAGATACGTTGAAATAATTATGACTAGTGTCAAAATGAATGAAACTAACACTGAACTGAATATGACACATGTTGATATAAATATGATTGCAGTTGAAATGTATTTGGTGCACATTAAAATGAATATGGCCCACACTGAAATGAATATGAGAAGCTTTAAACTGAATACAACATCCATTGGAATCGATATGGCACATATTAAATTGAATGTGACACTTTTTTAAATGATTGTGATAGATATGAAATGAATGCCAGACAATCAGCAATGGATACAAGCCATGTTCAAATGAAAATGGCACATGCTCTAATAAATGTAAGATAAGTTGAAATAAATATGAGTAGTGTCACAATGAACATTTATTTATTTATTTATTTATTTAATTTATATGGCGCGTTATAACCACCGGGGTCTCTAAGCGCTGTTTGTCCAGATTTACGTGGTGAGGTATTACATTCACTTGAAACCACTTGTGCACCTAAGGTCTGCTCCATGCTTGTTTAAACAGTACAGTTTTTAGTTTTTTTCTGAAGGATAGTAAGTTACTTTCCTTCCTGAGTTCTGGAGCCAGTTTGTTCCATAAGGCTGGGAGCGTGTTGGAAAACGCACAACCCCCCACCGTGGTCAATTTGAAACGGGATTGGGACAAAAGAGTAGCGTCCGACGAGCGCAAAGTCCTACCCGGTGTGTAGGGGGATAGTCGGGATTTCAGATATTTTGGTGCTTTGCCATACAGAGCCTTGTGAGCGATACACAATCCTTTAAAGACAATCCTCTGACGAATTGGGAGCCAGTGCAACTCCTGCATCAGGGGAGAGGAGTGAGCAGTCCTAGGTTTTTCATAGATCAGCCTCGCTGCATCATTCATAACCCCCTGTAGTTTGTCCAGCAGCCGCTGGGGCAAACCTATGTATAGGGAGTTCCCGTAGTCCAGCCTAGCCAGAATTGTGGCTGAGACCACGTGTCTCAAAGTAGGGAATGAAAGTAAGGCAGAGATTTTCCTTAGTTGTCTTAGAAGGCCTATGCAGGTACCCACTACCGTGGTAACTTGTTTTTCCATGGATAATTTGTTATCCACATATAGGCCTAAACTTTTGACTGCGGATGCTGGTTTCGGTGGTGTACCCAGCTCCATAGGCCAAAATTTCTCACTCCAAGGGTTGCCCGAGATAGAAATGGGCAACACTTCCGTCTTATCCGGGTTGACTTTCAAGGAGTTCTCGGACATCCAGTTGACCGTGGCTTTCAGTATGTTCTGCAGCCTAGTGGATGCTCCCGGGCCATCATCCAGCCGGATGATTATCTGGGTATCATCGGCGTAGTTGTACACTAGGCAGTCCATCCTATTCAGGAGAGCGATTAATGGCTGCAGGTAGATATTAAAAAGTAGGGGTGACAAGGCAGAGCCCTGTGGGACCCCGCAGGTGATCGGAGCAGAGGTGGAAAGTAAATCTCCCAGCTGTACTCGTTGTGTCCTACCCTGCAAGAATGATGTAAGCCATGCATGTGCTGTACCCATGATGCCAAAGGATCTCAACCGCGACAGAAGCTGTTTGTGACACACAGTATCAAACGCCGCGGAGAGATCCAGTAGTATCAGGGCGCTCGGTGTTTTTACATCAGCCCGAGTTCTTAGCTCATCTAGGATAGATAACATAACTAGTTCCGTGCTATGATTAGCACGGAACCCTGCCTGATTGGTCTCCAGCAGGTTGTTACTCTCTAGATGGCCCGAGAGTAGAGCTAACACATGCTGCTCAATCACTTTAGCCAAAAAAGGCAACTGAGAGATGGGCCAGAAGTTTTTCAGACACTTCGTGTCCGAACCAGGTTTCTTCAGTAAGGGAATCAGACGAGCCTCTTTAAAAGCTAGAGGGATCTGTCCTGTATGAAGAGAAGTGTTCAATAGATGCAGAACCTCTTCCTCAATTCCTGGTACTGCCAACTTGAATACGTCAGGAGGGCATGGATCCACCAAGGAACCCGATTTAACTCGGTCTAAGATTTTAAGTAGTTCCTGTTTAGAAATTGGGGAGAACTCAGCTAATGGTGGGATATTTAACGGGGCGGTAAGGTCCGGTAGGCAAGGACATTCGAGGAGTGTAGTTGCAGCAATTTCGTCCAAAATATCGGATATCTTCTTTACGAAGAAGTCCTGAAACCTCTGACAGTCCTCCTGAGTGAACTCGGGACTTTGCTCTTTATTTACCCTGAGCTCCGCCAGGACCCGAAAGATTTCCTTTTGCGGATTTCTTGCTGCAGCTATTCTTTCCTCGAAGAACGCAGCCTTCCTAGATTGTATGGCTAGTTTATAATGAGCTAAGGATGAGACGTATTCTTGCTTGGCAATGGCGTCATATTTTTTACGCCATGCCCGTTCTTTCTTCCTCACCCCACGTTTCATCTCCCTTAGGGAATCATTGTACCAAGGAGCCCCAGCTCCTCTCGCCACCTTCTTCACCCTGCGAAGAGGTGCCACCACATCAATGGCACTCCCCAGTTTATGCTGGAGGTGACCACACAGGACATCAACGTTGACATCCTGCTCTTTTGCTGAAGGGGGGTGTTCCAAGAGGTGGACCAATTTCTCCCTATCAAGATTTCTCCATTTCCGGGCCATTTTCCAGCCCTCCCCAGGTTTGGACAGGTGGCCCCTCAATAAGAGTTACACTGAACTAAATATGACATATGGTCATATGAAGATGATTGCAGTTGAAATTAATTTGACACACCTTAAAATGAATATGGCCCACATGTAAATAAACATAAGAAGCTTTGAATTAAATACAACATCCGTTAAAATGAATATTGCACATCTTGAAATAATTCTGACACATGTTACGACATACATGACATATGTTGACACAAGGAACATATTCATTGGATTTGAATTTACATACGTTCAAAGGAATATGGCAACTGAGATATTAAGGACCTGATTAAAAGTTTGGCAGTCTCGTAGCGGGTCGCCACACTGCGAGACTGCCAAACCCGTAGTCAGATCATCCGCCGAATTTCGAGTTAATCCAGTTGTTATCAATCTACTTGCAAGGGTACTGTTGCCAAGTCATTCTGTGCCCTGGGCACCTACCAACTTTTTGCTGTATGGTACTGCTGGTAACTGATTCTGACAGACCCTGGGATCTGCCTAACCAGGCCCAGGGCCAGGGCTACGCTGAAAGAGACACATTAGAATACAGTTAAAACACCTGCATATACTAGGGTACACAGTGGTATGATGGGGTACCCATGTGATTGGCCTGACCCACACTATAAGCCGCTAGTATATAACAGGGCAGGGGATTGAAACTACCTAGAAGCCCACAGTATCCTTGGGCATGGCAGTTTGGATGCCAGCTGATTTTTCTGCACTTGCATATGTGCGTTGCTGAAGCATGAGGGCAGTTTAAAAACAGCCCTAGGTGCCAGGACTGCTGTTAAAAAGTAAATTGTGCCCAAACTCGACTTTTGGGTTTGAGGCACTTAAAAATGGTTTACCTACAATGTTTGGGCATATTAGGTACCCCCAGGGTCTCCCCTAGGTGTCCCAGGGGTGGGGGGTCCGGTATTTATAAGGTACGCTCTTATAAAATAAGTTTCATATGCCCTGTGTTAATTGAAATTTCACATTTCACTCCCCACATTGTGGGAAAGTGCTGCTCAAATTTCGACTTTAATGCTAGGAGCACTGTGGATGGAGAATCTACAACATTTCTAAAGATTCAGAACCCCTAAAGTCTCCCCTAGTTGCACATGGGGTGGGGTTCCTGTAGAAATTAGGGAAATACATATAAAATATGTTTTTATAAGCCCTAGTGTTAGGAAACTGATTCAGAAAAGGGGGTGGTGATGAACAGAGTGTCTGAATTAAGCAGACCACTCTTACCCAGTCCAAAGATCAGGGCTTGATCCATCACCGTTTTTCAGCTCACTGCACCATCCCAGCTCAGAACTTGGCTATATGCAAATTAGTCTGACCCTGGCCCAGTGCATCATGGGAACAGGGCAGACCAAACTACCAAGCCAATTCTTATACTGGGAAGGAAACAATCTACCGGGGACCGGTTTCTGGCATTTCAGCCGTCTTCGGCCCGGCTTGCTTGAATCCTGATGGTGCAATGAGCTAGGGACTCACATCTGAGTATACCCTTCCACGCTTATGGTGGACAAAAATGATTCAGAAAAGGGGGTGGTGATGAACAGAGTGTCTGAATTAAGCAGACCACTCTTACCCAGTCCAAAGATCAGGGCTTGATCCATCACCGTTTTTCAGCTCACTGCACCATCCCAGCTCAGAACTTGGCTATATGCAAATTAGTCTGACCCTGGCCCAGTGCATCATGGGAACAGGGCAGACCAAACTACCAAGCCAATTCTTATACTGGGAAGGAAACAATCTACCGGGGACCGGTTTCTGGCATTTCAGCCGTCTTCGGCCCGGCTTGCTTGAATCCTGATGGTGCAATGAGCTAGGGACTCACATCTGAGTATACCCTTCCACGCTTATGGTGGACAAAAATGATTCAGAAAAGGGAGTGGTGATGAACAGAGTGTCTGAATTAAGCATACCACTCTTACCCAGTCAAAAGATCAGGGCTTGATCCATCACTGTTATTTATCTCACTGCCCCATCCCATCTTTTGACTGGGTAAGAGTGGTCTGCTTAATTCAGACACTCTGTTCATCACCACCCCCTTTCTGAATCGTTTTTGGCCACTATAGGTGTGGCAGGGTATACTCAGACATGAGTCCCTTTCTCACTGCACCATCAGGACTCAAGCAAGCCGGGCCGAAGACGGCTGAAATGCCAGAAACCGGTCCCCGGTAGCTTGTCTCCTTTCTGGTGAAGAATTGGCTTGGTAGTTTAGTCTGCCCTGTTCCCATGATGCACTGGGCCAGGGACAGACTGATTTGCATATAGCCAGGTTCTGAGCTGGGATGGTGCAGTGAGATAAATAACGGTGATGGATCAAGCCCTGATCTTTGGACTGGGTAAGAGTGGTCTGCTTAATTCAGACACTCTGTTCATCACCACCCCCTTTCTGAATAGTGTTAGGAAACTGGCCCAGGTAATTTTCTCCATTGCAAATCCCCTGGCCCATGGATTAACATTGCAAGAAGTTATTAAAGAATAACTCCTTATAGGAAGGGAATAAAACTACCATTCAAAGACTTCCCAGAATGGTATTAATAAATCCAACAATATAATATTGTTGAATTCCTCCTAAAATGTACATACAAGAAGACGTTCTTGTTTGTAGGTCCAAATTCAGCTGTCCAGTGGTCTGCCCTGATTGGTCAGAGTTAAGTGGATTAGCCAGGCTGCCTTGAAGAGGTGATAAAGAGCCCCTGCGGTTAACCAGCTTGGCAGGTCAGTGTGCTGTTCCATAGGAATTCCAGGCCAGGGGGAGGAGTCGTAAACTAAGTTCTTCAAAGAAGAGAGCAGAGACCAGTGTCCTTTAAAGCTCTGAACTTACTACTTCAGGCAGATGGTAGGATTAAGGAAGGTATGAGATGCAGTGGGGAGAGTCTAAGTAAATTAGCCATCCTCGGGATGTGTTTAGCCAGCTCTTACCTTCTTGCTGGAAAATCAGCCATTATGGATTTGGAAGAATAATGCACTCTGGGACAAAATAATGCCACACTCTACAGGATGTGGTCATAACTTTAAGGAGTTACCCTGCTCCCATTAGTCAGAAGTGACTTCCTGCCTGATCCAGAGAATTTGGAATAAGTATCTGAGAGGGGCAGATCTTCTCAGATCTGCTGCTTGAAACTTACTGAAGCAAGAAGTTGCCTAGCTTAGAAGATTGTTGTGCAAAGACTTCTAAGGCCTGACCTATGAGGACTGCACCATCTGAAACTACAGCCCTGTGGATTACCTTGCTGAAAATGGACTAAAGAGTTGACTCCCTGAAGAGAGCTCATCTGGAACATCACCAACTAAATCTGCACCTTGAAGAAACACCAGTGGATTTGTAAGGGTTTTGTACCAGTGGATTGTAGGAGCTGAAGTCCTCAACTTTCAAGGACCATCTTGGAGCTTCCAGACTCTTGGAGTGAGTTTGAAACTCTTTGGGACCCCTCAAGGAACTTCAGGAAGAAGTTCAAAAGTTTGGAGAATTTTGGAGCAACTTTGAAAAAAAGCTCCATAGAGGGACCGACTCAACCTGGCCAGCCAGGTCGCCTGCCTTCAACCGCGAGCCGGCCAAGCCAACCAGGATCGTCCCGCTAAAAGCTCCATCGCACCAACTTCCAGGGATTGACCGGAACTAGAAGAAATATGAAGCCGGCAAACCCTCACCGGATCTGGCTACATGAGGAGCATCGAGAGACCCCACAAGAAAAAGCTCCAGAAAACTTTCTAAGTCCACTTGTAGAAAAGGTGACCCGGAGCAACCGCGAACGGCAAGCCGCCCAGGGCTCCATCACAGTCAGCCTGGTTTCCTGGGTTGTCCCGCTGAAGCGATCTTGAAAAATGTTCTACGTCCGCTCCAGAGAAGTTGACCGGGACCTCATCACAAGTCAATCTGGTGAACCCTCACTTTATCCGGACTGGCTTGGATCTTCGAGGGACCTCGCGAGAAAAAGCTCCCTAAAAATTCTAACTCCGAAGGTAGAAACTGAAAATGGGACCTGGCGCAAGCTGTAGCCGCCCAGGGCTCCATCGTGGTCAGCCTGAAACTTTGACTTTGCCGCGATCTATCGCCAGCAGGTATCACAATATGATGCTATAAACTTCTAAGTGCTATATTTTATTAAATCTTTGAAAATTCATATCTCCGGTTCCCTACATTTCATTTTTGTGTCATTTTAAAGATACAAGTATTTACTATTTTTATAAATTGGTGTTGGATTCTTATTATGTGTTGTTTTGAAATTGTGTTTTAAATGCTTTACATACCTGTCTTTGAAGTTAAGCCTGTCTGCTCGCAGCCACGTTACCCAGGGTTGAACATAGGAATAATTTTGTAAGACCTATGCTGAGTCCTACCATGTGTTAGTGGTCTTATTGCAACTGGCAGACCTACATTTTTCCTACCAATAATCCACTTTCCAACAGGCACACAGCCTACAGCTTAGCTAAAGGCAATTTATTTGTTAGGTTTTTCAGACAATTTCGAGGGGAGCCCTTAGGAGAATCCTGTTCCTTTAGCATCCAGCACTCAATTTAACATGTAGTATCTTTCTGCCAGCTTCCATGGGGGTGTAGTTTGTATTCTGTACGCTTGGGCTACCTCCTCCATTCAGTCCTGTGCCTTACAGAGCCTTGACCCCTTTGATTTGTCTACTTCCCGCCCTTGTTGCGTACTTCCATGTACCATTTCTCCTTAGATCCCATTCCAACCTGGATCTATTCCCTGCATTTAGTCCTTTAGCTTCCCATGTGTACTCCTTCCTGGTGTTGTCGCCTCATCCCACCTCAACAGGGTATGAACTTTAGTGTACTTCTCTTTCTGGCTTACTCTTAATATTGTGTAATTTCTTTCTTCCACTCCCCTGTACATACTCGGAGTATCCCATGCAATCAGTTGTATTCCTTTCCTTTTTTATTCTTTGGTGGTGCCATTTTCTGCCCTGTATTTCTTCGTGCTTTGTTCTTACTTTGCTTTGTTTTTGTGACTGGGCTCCTAGACACACTCATGCTTCCTACCTTTCTTTTGCACAATAATGCATTTTTCCTCACTTGGTCCCATTGAGATCTTACCTCCATATCTATCTCCCCCGTGCCACACTCCTCTTCCTGTACAATTTGTCTACCTGGTCCCTCTAACCATTGCAGTCTGTTTCTCACAAGAAGTTACTTACATTTGGTAATGCCTTATCTGGTAGAGACTCTACTTAGCTGAAGATTTCTAACCATAGAATATTACCTAGAAGTCAAACTAGATCCAGAAGATTTCAAGCAGTACCCTTGCACACTGGTAGGTGTCCTCATTCGGCTCTGTGTTGGTGGTGTTTGCACCGGCAATGTAATGCGTAGTGCCTATATAAATACCACCCTGGAGCACTGATGTAAGTTCCTTTCGCGACTTTCCACCCCATGAATTCAGAGCTATGATGAAGACTGACAACTGAACTGAAATTCTAAGGCCCTTAGAAGGGCGACCCTCACACTGTAATCAGGTCTGCGATTATGGAGGATGGGATGACCAGTAAGCAATCTACAGCTACATGGATACTCTACCAGATAAGGCATTACCAAAGGTAAGTAACTTGTTCATCTGATAGAGATTTCTAGCCACAGATTCCTTACCTTAGAATACAAAACTGAAGCATTTCTCCTGGGAGTTGGGCATACAAAGCTAATTTAAACCAGGAAGTCCTACAGGACTAAGCAGACAAAGTGCCCTTCACAAAGGACCTGACTGTTCAGGCAGTAGTGCTTGGTAGACATCTGCAGAGATGCCCATGTTGCTGCCTCACAGATGACCAGGACAGGACTACTTAGGCTAATGCAGTGGTTGCAGCCTTGGCTTTGGTGGAATGAGCAAGCAACCCCTCAGGGGGTTGCTTCTTGCCCAATACATAGCTGTTATTTGTGCAGAGCACTATCCCTCTTGAGATGGTCCATTTCTGCACAACCTTCCCTTTCTTAGCACCTTTGTACCCCACAAAGAGTTTATCGTCCACCTGGAAATCTTTTGTGCGATAGAGTTAGAACAACAACTCTCTTTTTGGGTCCAGACAATGGAGTCGCTCCTCCTCCTTTGAAGTGTGAGGTGGAGAAAAAATGTTAGGCAGTGTGACGCTCGGGCCTAAATGAAAAGGAGTCACAACCTTCGGGAGTAAGGAGGCAGGTGTTCGGAGTACGAGATTGTCCAGATGAAAGATGGTGTAGGGAGAGTTTACATAGAGTGGTTGCAATTCGCTGACCATTCTGGCCGATGTAATGGGCACTAAAAAAGCAGTCTTGATGGTTCATCAATGACGGGAGCCATTATGCAAAGGCTCAAAGTGTGCACGCAATAAGACACAATGAAGCATGCTGAATGGCCTGGGAGGAAATGTGTTCAAAGAGCGATGTGTTAGAAGCAGCATTACAAGGTCATTCAACTCATGAAAGAGCATCTTAAGAGGCATTTTTCAATACATTTCCTTACCGTTCATATATGCTTCTAACTGAGGCATTGTTTGTTCTGTGATACAGATACGTCAGACTTAACAACTTCCACAAACATTTCCAAAGAGAATTATTGATGAGAAAGTTGTAAACAGACCTACAAGTGCAAGCTTCAAATGTACTCAGTGGTACGATATGAATTGGCGTAAAATATTTAGGGGCACTACTACTCACACACCAATATAATAATTGTAAAGCTGCTAATATTTTCCATATAGGCTGTAGGTATGGTTTAAGCAAATTCATTACCAATAGTATGGAAGTGCAATAAAAAATATGTTTTTAGTTTTTATACTGTTCTTTTTATTTGATAGTATGAGTGCTGGGATTATTATTATATATTTGCCATATTCTGATGCACAAGGTTTTTATGTGCAGATTGTCCATACTGTCTATTCTATTATAAAAAAACAGCAATAGTTGTGATGTTGACTGCTTTCAGGTTCCAGGTTGAGGCTCCACACATCTAATACGACTCCTTGCAGATCAAGATGAGCATAACTAATTGCAGAGAAGAGTGAGATACGCCTGCCTTTTTTCCTATTCGCTGAAGGTAGTGTATGAACCAAGTTCCCCTTGGAGTTATGTGAATCTTTGTGGATGTGCCCTGCAATTTGGGGGTTCACAACACAGTGCAGTTGGTCCCTGCTGACCACTCGTGGTCCAAAAGACACACAATTGATGGACGGAATGCAGAACAAATCAAAACATTCACCCCCAGTCAGGGGATCTAGGTTAAATCCATCATCCCTTTGCTCACCATGCCACCCCAGTTTAGACCTGGCCATGTGCAAATCAGTCCTAACCCTGTGCCTCATGGGAACAGTTCATCCCGAACTCCCAAGCCAGATCCTCCCTGGACCGGAAACAAGCATCCTAGGACCCGCTTCGGGGTTACATAGGTCCAGTGCTCTCCATGCCACTGGAGTAAAGCTATCCTGACTGATGAGGGTTGAAAGCCCGAAATCAGTCCTAGGATGCTTGTTTCCAGTCCAGGGAGCACCTGGCCTGGCAGTTTAGGCTGGACTCTTCCCATTGGGCGCAGGGTCAAGACTGATTGGCATATGGCTATGTCCAAACTGGAATGGCATGGTGAGCACAAAAAAATGATGGAGTTAGGCCCAGAGCTCTGTACTGAGGTGAATGGATGACATTGTTCTGCATTCTGTCCATCAATTGTTCTTTTTGCATCTGCCCACTCGTGGTGGGCTGAACCAATTTCACTAGGGTGGGAATTGTCACATGGGTCTGCTTGAGACAGTTCATAATGATAATCAGCACCTGACCCTTGTTACTGACACTAGAGAGCTCGAACCCAGAAGGATGGAAACACCTGAGAGAGGAGGATTATGGCACAAAGCACAGTAGCTCAGTAAAGTAATTGTAGCTATAACCTGTTCTGTGAAGCATTACATTTTACATTTGTATAAAGTTATTTTTCATAAGCAAAGTAAAGCTATGGGTTAGATGATCAGTTACTGATTTGAAGGTCAATAGATGACTTTCGAGTTTACATACCCTCACACTACCTCACTGAGAAGCCTGGAACTGCTTGCCATTGCTACAACTAAGAGTGAAGTGTTAAAGAGATTGTACATAGCCCAGTTTGCATAGCCAAAGGTTCACTGTAGCCTTTTACATCAGAGGTAAATTACCACAAGCCTCAGGCCCAGTAGCCCTTGCTTGCCCAGTGGTCCCCCAAACAGGGTCTAACAGAAGACACACTAAAAAGACAACCAATGTAGTTTTATTGGTGAAGATAGTTTAGAAAAAAACTTTATTAATCATTGCAAAAACGAACATTGACAAAGTTTCAGGAAAAATATTTTTTCAATAAATGTTCTAATTTGCCATGATGAAGACTGGAAGGCAAAGAAATGTGCTATTATCAAGGCACAGAGACCTGCCCTGTGGCTATGAGCTGATTTCACAGAAGTCCAATGCCCTTGCATTTCGTATGCTGCCACAAGACTCTAACCTTCCCCGACAACAGCATGACCAATCCTTTGTATCCATAACTACTTTGTCATATATGTATACCTTATACCCCTCATTTCAATGTGATCATTAGGCTCGTCCAAATCCTGGAGAATTCAGTATCCCAAAGTCCATGTTTTTTTTAAATTCTTCATAGGATATTGAAAGGGAGAGGTGCAACACATTTCCACAGGTGTTTGCCTCTGGAAAAATAGACATTTCGACTTGGCCATCGCATGCATGCATAAAGTCTATTGATGGATGAGGATTAAAGCCAAGTGGTGGAACTGTGTTAGCGCCAGTCACAAAACACCGAATGTCCTTTAATTTGGCTTTACATGCAAGCTCTAAAAGAAAAAAGAAATATGAGTCAAACTAGTAAAATTGTGATTACTGCAACGATTGTGATTTTTTTATTTCATCTGCTAAATGAATACTTCAGTAATGGTTGATATGTGAATAATAAAACCCCTGCTGATTTGCTGTGCTTCATTTCACAAAAAACTCCTCAAATCAAGATGATCTGTTGTTAACAACAGATAAGACTTTGAGATCTGGTGTGAGAGTATGCTACCATTTCCACAATCCTGCTCGCCTTACTCTCCCTTTAATAGAAGTCTTCCCATTGTTCAACATGGAGTAAGCATAGGTATTCCATGCTGCTAGACCTGCATCTGACACTCTCTGAGTCTTCACACACAAACCACTGTTTATATAAACAACTGCGACAAGCCAATAACCTTATCTTAAAGGCTTTGGGCTGGAGGTAGCTGCAATCTCCTCTGTGAAAAGGCTTTACTCTGTCAGAGACCCACACAGCAGACCCAACCATGCTCTATATTGATTTGTATTACTTTTCCTTGATGCAGTACATGAAGCATCATTCTAATGGGGTAGCTAACATTTTACTGCCAGGACACTACAATTAAGCTTGAACAACATTAATAATAGACATATCGTACAAAATGAAGATTGAAATAAAGCAGGTATAGACTTTACAATTTTGGATGCATTATCCTTTTGTTCTTATTATAGATTTTACTCTGTACAAATAAAACGGGTTGGTCTGTTCCTCCTTAACTCTCTTTCTCTACAATATCTTTCGGAAGTCTTTGACACCATGTTTGCCATAATAGGCTGGTTTAAATTATAGTTTCAACAGATGTGTCTCATCAATAGTTGAGCTGTAACATAATGAAAGAATTTCACTTGCCTTCACAATCTTGGAGGTAATCTCTCCAGTAACCAATGATATGTTCTTCCTGTAACCGGTGGTTACTGCCAGATGAACTGAATTGAATGTTAAACATTCCATTTATGATATCAGTGGTGATTTTGTGTTCCACCCAAATGAATGCCTCTTCAAAAAGTTGTTTATGAATTTCCATGGCCTGAAGTACTCCCAGAGTTTTTAACCCCTCCTTTAATCTGCAATAAAGAATAAAGAATACCTAATCATAAATAGTCAAACTATTGGTCAAATTATAATGTAAAAGTTATTATAAAATTAAGGTATGTCTATGACACATCTAAAAATCCTTCAGTGCCCTATGTTCGAGCTTCAGTCTAAATAGAAATATTTGAAGCTAGCTGTTGGAGACCACTGACAAAGGCAATTTCTCTTTCTCCTGTGGTCTTGTGATGATTTCCTAGCAGCAAGGTAGCACATGACCTGCAGCTTTTTAAAAAAAAAAAAAGTAACAAACCCAGAATGCACATTAGTAGAGGACAAACTGTTGATTTTCAGATCTTTTTGGCAGCCAATTTTTGACTTCAAACTGTGGACCCTTTGGAGTGTGTGAATAGGACCTTAGAAACTGTGCTTGGACTTTTAGCAAGGCATGGCCAACCCTGCATAATACATTGTTATTTTATGCATTAGATGAAAAGACCACCTGGTTTTCAGTCGTGAAATGTTGAATCATCTTATATTGATTCAGTATTTTTGAAGTGACGCCTACAATACACTCCTTCCAAATATCAAATTTGTATGGAGTCACAAACCCATTTTAGGAATTTTTACAGACTGTTTTAATCCCTGGCCTTCGTTCTGCTGACAAGTGATAGTTAGTCACCCTGTCTACTGCTGGAAGGGGGACAAGTAGAAAATACCTCAGATGCAGGCTGTCTATGTCCGACCCTGGTAAGATGGCACCCTGTGGCTGAGTAATGTAGAGGGCTCTCTGAGGCAGTCTGCAGGGGAGAGACTGTTGATCATTAAAGGCGCTTGGTGGATTGAGGGGCCAGATATTTAGCAAGGCTGGGATCAGCAGTGACCCGAATTGGCTGAGCAAAGATATTGTGATGAGGCAAGGCAGCATGGCGCAGTGATTGCCCTGAATTAAATCTACAAATTTGTGTCTGCCTGATGCTCCCCTGTAAACAGAACATACACATTTTAATGAGGATAGCAGCTTCTGGTGCTGGAGCAAGGGTTTCCCCGTAAACACAAGTGCAGACTGGGGTCCGTTTTGTACACTGAACTCCCTGAGATTGCCGAAACGACAGGGGATAGCTAATCAGTGGAGAGTTAACACAGCGGTATTCGAATATAGAACCTCTTGCAAATAAGGAGCTTAAAACGCACAAGGCCCCTGGGGCCAACTGCATTACAAGTGATTTCTTTAAGACACACCCACCGGTGTTGGTACCAGACTTCACAACCTTATTTAATAGTATCCCGCAAAATAGCAACCTTTCAATAACAATGAGTGAAGCCCTACTTACAGTAACACCTAAACCAAAGAAATCTCACCAGCTCTGCTTCCTACAGACTAACACCCTTGTTAAATCTTGATGTTAAATTTTGCTCTGGAATTCCAGCAGTAAAGCTGAATAGCTCTGTTTCACAGCACAGTCAGGATTTGTCTAATTAAGAGACATATGATAACAGCTGGTGGAAAAGGTCAACATAAATAAGATCCTGGTCATATAGTGGCCTTGGACACGAGAAAGCTTTCGACTGGGTGGACCGGGTCTTCCTCATGAGGACTATAGAGAAGTTTGATCACAGATTTATAGCGTTGGTATGGCTGAATTGCAATAATCCTATGTCCCAAATCCTAGTGAATTGCAGAAGAAAGAGAGGGTACCAATGGGTCGAGACAAGGAAGGGCTACCCACTCTCCCTGCTCCTTTATGCTCTAAGCGTAGAACCCTGTGAAGCACATTAGGGCCGACAAGGAGGTCGGAAGCATAACCTTTGGGCAGGAGATTCATAAAGCATTCTTGTTCGCTGATGTTGTCCTCTAATCATTTACTGATCCCTAAGATTTTTCCCTTAAATTCAACACCTTCTTACTCGCTTTGAGGGAGTATAAGTCTTCATTGTAAACACAGCAAATTCAAGAATTTTCAGGCTTACACTATCTTGGGGCAAGGTTGAGTAACTAGCACCAAACACCCAGTACCAATGGACAAATAAGGCAGGCACATACCTGGGTGTTATATTAACTCCTAAGATTGAGGACCTTTAAAAAGCTAACTTTCCACCACTTCTTCAGGTTATATGAGAGGACTGTCGGAGGTGGTCCTCCGACATCTTCATTGTGGAGCCTGAATTCCATTAAGATAAACTTAGTTCCTCTAGTTCTCTATCTTTTCCAGGCACATGCTATAATGGTCTACAGGAAACTGTTGGCATCCCTTAATCAGTTGAACAGTTGTTTTATTGGGCAGACAGAGAGGGCTACACTCTCTGATAAACAGGCATAAATATACATGACTACCAAACCATTGGGGGGCGACTTGCCCTACCCAGACTTGCCCTTATACCACAGAGTAGCCCAAATGAGGGTGATAGTAAAGTGGTTGCTCTGACAAACACAGATGCAGAGAAGCATTGGCCACATATGGGAAGGGTGGTGATAGGATGCTACATTTGGGACCTGTTCTGGAAGTCAAAATCTGAATGCATACTTGAGCAACCCCCACAAAGGCAACTTTCATAGTCTAGACATGGTTATTAAGAAATCTGCATTGACATCATTCCCCTCTCCACCCACGCCATTTGAATACATCATTTAAACCTGCAATAGATCCAGGCCCCTTTATTAACCTGTAGGAGGGAGGGGCTGCCATACTATCTGTTAGGTTTCAGGGAAAAGAGATACTTTTACTGTTGGAGCCTGCAAAAGTACATTTCTTGTAAATGTATAAGATACACTCAATGATCTAATTGGTCTCTCCAACCCTGAACAAATAAGCACTTCCAGAGATTTAAAGATCTCCTTTCAGTTGAGATGTTTGTGCAGGAGGGCCTAGGGTTAGGATCACCTTTCTAAATAATATGCTACTCACCTCTGTGCCAACTCATACTCTGCAAGAATCTTAAGATAACATTGAGGGTCTTGGTTAGATGGTACTGCTCCGGTCTACGCAATGGTGCAATTCCCAAAAAATCTTGCACACGCTAGCAGGAAGGGAAGCTCATTATCAGGTGATATTTGATTGAGATCTATATCGTACTCTGTTTGAAAAATAGGGCAACACTCTTTGTTGGCAGTTTGTGGATTATTATGAGGCTTTAAACACATATGGTGGTAAAGTCCTCCTGTCCCCCTTTTCTGGAAATCATTACAGAATTTAAAGTGATACTTGGATATACCAGGTTTTGCTTTGTTGGGACTATGCTGTAACTTGTTAAAATATCAAACAATTGCAGATCAATTGAAAATGTGGAATAGTTTGAGGTCAGATAAAACAAGGCGGTGCATCAGAATGAAGTTGACCCTCCACCAGTGTTAATGTGATATCTCAGACTATTCGGACAACTGTGAGACTGTTCAATGTCCTGGTGGATACATTTATAAATGTTGAGGAAATGTGTGGCCTGCTAATCAAGTTTTTATTCACGGGCTGCCATTAATTTTCTATCCCATACACATGCAAGCCCTGAATCTGTTACATTTTTAGAACTCTTTTTGGGATGCCAAGACTGGAATATGAGAAGTCCAATACCTCTGATGCTCTGCTGTGTATGCTGATGCCCATTGTGACTATGAAAAGAAGGTAGTTGTTGCATAATTTTTTTTGCAATTTCTATTTGGGGAAGTTGGGGAGATGGGAAGGCCTTTCTTTTTTTATTTCTTACTGTTTGTTTTCTTTATTTTGATTTGTGCTGCGTGGGCTGGACATATGGGATTGTTGGGATTCCTGTAATTTTGGTTAGCCTTCTATTTGTGCCCTCTGGAGGAAGGACTGCACAAGTTGTATTGTAAAATGCCAATAAAAAACTGAAACAAAGTAAATGTAAAATATATTTGAAACCCATGATGTGCTTGATTTCACAATCTGTGTTTGGGACATTTCTGACAGTGTGAATATGTATGATGCCATTAGGATGGACGGTGATTTATAGTAATTACTTTTTAAAAATGGACATGCATGTATTGCAAAGTCAAAATGATATTGTTTTATAATGCATATGCATATAAATATCACTGTACCTAACTAGTGAAAGAACAGTCCTCCCCACAATGTACTAATTGATGATATCTTCCAATAGTTCTTTTTTGTCATTCAGAGATTTTAATGGACGGAAGCAACCTACCACACTTAGAATTGTGCTGTGTTTTTGAATCAATCCTTGAAGAGTTTCAAGAGACGAAGCATCCTCAATCTATGGAAAAATTAAGATTGTTATATTTTGATTAAATAGTAACAAAAAATATGGCCATCTGCTAAATAAACATATTTGTTCAGTAAGTTGAATGTTTACAAAAGTTTAACAGTCAATAGACTAAAACAGTACCACCTGCTACTGTAGTTAATGCTACTGTAGTTTTACACTAGCTACACTCTCTCGCTGAATGGAACACCAACTGGGAAAGAGTGCAAGATAATTAGACAAAGATGACTAGCACAATGGCCTAATGTACCTGAATGTGTTTGGCAGTAGGTTTTCTTTTAGTTCAATTGCAAAATTCCACACTGAGTGTATTAATCCAGAATACAGATATATAGGTCCTCTCTTATATCATATTGTTTGCAGAAACATGGTCAGGAAGGACCCTTCTGTTATGTTATTAGTCAGTGTTGAAAACTGTAGCAATTCCAGGGAAGTCTCATGGGGCAACTGCAAGTGGTAGATGGTATGGCTCTAGTTATGTGCCTGAAGGAATATGCTACTTACCAGTATACATCTGTTCTTGGCATGTAGGGCTGCTGACATTTATATCTGTTCAAAATGTGCGTTACACGTGACGCGTGTAATGTCCCTTTGGCGCACAGTGCGCCGAAGGGACATTACACGCGTCACGTGTAACACACATTTTGAATTCATCCACACCTTGGGCCCAGAAGGTTTACTTTGGCGGCACCAACCACATCATATGAAATCAAGAAATATAGGAAAATCAGAACCACAAACGAGTGCGATTACCACTAACCACTTGTTGGATTTTGACATTCATATCTGTGCATAGATCGCCGCCTAGTGGTGGGTCCGGATGGTTGCACAATGTTGTCCTGGAAGAGTCTTCGAAGTATCACGAGATAGGTGGCTCCTCCCTCGGACTACAGTGCTCATGGGCATCCTCTCCATCCTCAGATTGTTTTTCGCCATTGTGGCAGAGATGGAGTATAGTACAGTAAGAGATGTGCATGCAAAGAGTGAATTCTGCAGCTCCGACAGGCACCTGGGAGGCGGGTGGGTGATATGAATGTCAGCAGCCCTACATGCCAAGAACAGATACATACTGGTAAGTAGCATATTCCGTTCGAGGCATGTGGGCTGCTGAATTCATATCTGTGCATAGAATGTATAGCAGTATCTCCCCTAGCAATGGCTACGTGTGTCAGTTGCTGCAGTCCGGAAAAGAGTTTTGAGAACAGCCTGTCCTACAGCAGCTTGCTGTTTTGAATGTACATATACACAATAGTGTTTGGAAAATGTATGTGTGGTTGACCATGTGGCTGCTTTACAAATTTTGTGTAAAGGAATATTACCCAGGAAAGCCATGGATGCCCTTAGCTTGGGTGTGGAATGCGCCCTAGGGGGAACTGTTAAGGTGCGCTTTGCCTTTAAATAACATATCTGAATGCACTTAACGATCCATCTGGCTATACCTGATTTTGAAATAGGGTTGCCTTTGTGTTGCGGTGAGAAAGCAACAAACAACTGTTTTGTCTTTCGAAATGCCTTAGTTCTATCTATATAGTATAGCAGAGCTCTCTTGACATCTAGAGTATGCAAGGCCCTTTCAGCTACTGTCTGTGGGTTTTGAAAGAACACTGGCAGTTCTATGGTTTGATTTATATTGAAATGGGATACCACCTTTGACATGAATTTAGGGTTTGTTCTGAGAACTACTCTATTTGCATGTATTTGAATGAATGTCTCTTGAATAGTTAGGGCTTGCAGTTCGCTAACTCTTCGAAGTGAAGTAATGGCAATGAGGAAAGCCACCTTCCAAGGAAGGAATTGTAGTTCGCATGAGTGTAGTGGTTCAAAAGGTGGTCCCATAAGTCTGGTTAAAACAAGGTTTAGATTCCAGACTGGTGAAGGTGGGTGTCTTAGAGGAATTACGCGTTTAAGTCCTTCCATAAACGCTTTAATTGCTGGCATCCTAAATAGTGAAAGGTGTTGCCTGTTTTGAAGATATGCTGCTAATGCAGCTAGATGTATCCTGATGGATGAGTAGGCTAAATTGCAACGTTGTAGGTGCAAGAGATAGCAAATGATGTTTTGAGTAGAAGCATCAAGTGGGTTTATATCGTTGTTACTACAGTAAATGACGAAACGTTTCCACTTAGCTGCATAACCTGCTCTGGTAGTGGTTTTTTTTGCCTCCTTGATAATATTCATACAGTCTGGTGGCAAGTTCAGGTATCCAAACTCTAGGATTTCAGGAGCCAGATCGCCAGGTTCAGCTGTTGCGGATCTGGGTGTTGGATTTCTCCATGGCTCTGAGTTAGAAGATTGGGTGTGAGTCGCAGTCTTTGATGAGGCACCACTGACAGTTCTAGGAACGTTGTGTACCATGGTTGCCTTGCCCATGTGGGAGCAACTAGGATTAGTGTCAGCGAATGTTGGCGCATTTTGCGTGCCACTAGCGGTATTAATGGAGCTGGGGGAAAAGCGTACGCAATTTTGCCTGACTAGTTCATCCATTTCGCATTGCCTTGTGACTGCGGATGTGGGAACCTGGCGGCAAAGTACTGGCATTTTGCGTTTTCGCTTGTGGCAAACAGATCTATCTCCGGGTGTCCGCACTTCCGGAAGAATGGTTGGTGCACTGTGGGGTGAATTTCCCATTCGTGCATCTGTTGGCTGTGCCTGCTGAGCAGGTCGGCTACTTGATTGTCCTTGCCGGGGAGGTGCTCTGCCATGAGAAACATGTTCCTCTGAATGGTCCATTTCCACATAGTTTGAGCTAGATGCGACAGCTGTGGTGAGTGTGTTCCTCCCTGTTTCTGATACATAGCTGTCATGTTGTCCGCCCGGATCAACACAGCTTTGTTGCATAAGTGTATCTTGAATGCTTTCAGGGCTAGAAAGATTGCCATCAACTCCGGAAGGTTGATGTGCATTTTCTTTTGTTGTACAGTCCAGAGTCCCTGTACTGTGAAATTTAGGACATGGGCTCCCCATCCTAGTAGGGATGCGTCCGCGGTTACCACTATTTGTGGGACAGGCTCTTGGAACAGTCGCCCTTTCCAAAGGTTTTGTGGATTCCACCAATGCAGAGAGTTGTATGCCCGACTGGTCACCAACACTAGGTCCTGTAATCGCCCCTGAGCCTGGTTCCACTGCCTTGCTAGGCCCTCTTGGGGCGGATGCATATGTAGCCTGGCATGAGGGACTATAAATATGCACGAGGCCATCATGCCTCTTAGTTGCATAAACACTCGAGCTGGTAATGAGTGTTGAGGCCTGAACCTCTGGATCAACGTTTGCATTCCGTTGATCCTTGCTGCGTTGGGATATGCTTTTGCTGCCAGTGTATCTATTGTTGCTCCCAGGTACTGTTGGACATGGGAGGGTTGCAGATGCGATTTTGGGTAGTTTAGCGAGAAGCCTAAACTGTGCAGGAGATGGATGGTCTTTGACATGTGTTTGGCACATTGCTGGGCTGATGGCACGTGTATTAGCCAATCGTCCAGATATGGGTACACATGGATGTGTTGCCTCCTGAGATGTGCCGCCACTGTAGCTAGGCATTTGGTGAACACTCGTGGAGCTGTTGTGACACCAAATGGTAGGACTTTGAACTGGTAGTACTGTCCTTGAATGGTGAACCTGAGATACTTTGTGTGAGCGGGGTGTATTGGTATATGAAAGTATGCGTCCTTGAGGTCTAGACTTGCCAGTGTCATAGTGTATGTGCGCGGTGGCTACCAGCCTGAGGAAAGCGTGACTCCCTCCCCCGCACCCTTCCAATCAAGCGGATATCCTGCCCCTGAAGTTCCATGAGAGACCAATGGCCCCTCCCCCTGGGCGACCCCATTCGATGAATGGTGCCACCCCCTAAGGACCTTTAATTGCTGCTCACCGATTATGACCTTACCGCCTGACCCACATAATACGACAATTATACTAAGAAGGGAAAAAAGGCCTAAAGAAGAACAATTAATGCGTCAGTAACACAACCAATTAAGCGGATTAATATTAACATCGCCTGTAAATGGGAAAAAGGCCTAAGGAAGGAAAAACACCTCATATACCTACAGCGTTCTTTCAGAGTATACCTACCAATGTCCTCAACTTGAATTCTGTTAAAAGGGATGGAGGGTGGGGAAAATTACAAGCCCCACGGTGGGGCGAGGAGCGAGCCTGGGAAGCACAGGACACAAAGAGGACGCCTCCCGCACTCCCAAGGCTCTTAAACCCCCTCTTTGCTACGGGTCCCGCCCCCTTGACCCGGAAGCATAAAACCGCCTCCGGGTCAATTGTAAATTGATACTTGTATAGCGCACTACTCACCCGCAAGGGTCTCAAGGCGCTTGTACGAATACCGCTGTGGAACCCATCCTGGCTTTCCCTGTGAGGCGTCCACTCCTGGGCACCTCCAAGGTGGAGGCCAGGCATCCTTAGCGTTGTGGGTGCCGTTGAGGAGATTAAGCAAGCTATTGTCCAGAGTTGCAGAGTGGGACTCCATGATTGGAATAGGCACCGAGGCGAGAATTATCAGGTCCGTGGAATTTTTTAGCCCAAGACCCGCAGAGGCGGGGAATTGAACCCTGGTCCCGGCTAGACCTCTGCATCAGGGTCTGCCGCTCTAATCATTGAGCCACACTTCTCCACAGTGGCGGGACCCACGGACCAATCAGGGCGGGGGAATGGGGCCGGGCCCAGCCATGTGTGCGTGGGGGCCGAGCGGCCCCCCCTTTCCTCATGGTCTGGGACTGCCGGCCATCCCCGCCATATCATGCCAACAATAGTAAACAAAACTTATCAATAAAGAAACAAAATTCTTTGGAAGGCAGGGGGTCTCGCGACCCCCCGCCCGTATTCATTAAAATATAAAAACAAATCAAGAATTAAATAAAATCACATTATTTACATAATTGTTAAATGCAAAATTCAGACATTAGATTTACAGCGAGTTAGACAGGTATGATGGGCTAACCTTAACACATGACTAATACAGCGTGTTTCCTAACCGAATCTAACATCCTACATATCAATTTTGTATTTTAATAATTTCTGGTCCTACGGCAAGGTCGTTAACCGGTGTCAGATCCTTTACACAGCTACGCCCTCACGTCTGAGTGCGCATGCGCGACAAGGGCCCGGTTACCGGGAGTACGTACCTCTCCTGGTTACCCTCGTATGCACCGTGAACTCCATTTAACCATAACAGGAGGGCCCTTACACTCGCACCATTTGATGACGTCATAGTGTATGTGCGCGGTGGCTACCAGTCTGAGGAAAGCGTGACTCCCTCCCCCGCACCCTTCCAAGCAAGCGGATATTATGCCCCTGAAGTTCTGGGAGAGACCAATGGCCCCTCCCCCTGGGCGACCCCATTAGATGAATGGTGCCGCCCCCTAAGGACCTTTAATTGCTGCTCACCTATTATGACCTTACCACCACAGGCCAGCATAGTTGACCGACTATCTGCCCCCCCCCCCCAACTGCCTACACTGAAAGGTCATATCTTCCTAATAAAACCCTCTACCGCTGCTAGTATGTTCCCGATCAATAGGGCATTCCCTGACTCTGTCAAAAGGGGCCCCATCTGCAAGTAGAAACAACCCCTCCAACCATGGCCAACTGTTCTTTGTCAGCAGCTCACTACCTGTCCCCTTCAAGTGAACCCCACCCTGCTAATCGAAATTGTCCCTCTCAGATGCACCCATGTGGAATATACTGCAATTGAGGTGTTTGAAATAATTTCTCAATCCAAGTGTTGATCCTCCTTACCGAGTGATTCTTTACTGAGTGATTCAGCGCACTAACAGAGTCCACCTCCCCTTTTCTGCAGCCTAGGAAACAACTGAGACCCCCTATGGTGCAGTCTGGGTTTATATTTTGCTAACCTGCTTACTACTGAGATTATCCCTTCCACCAGGACCCCCTTGCCCAGTGAAACCAAATCGTTGCTACCCGCATGTCAGATAATGACTGAGGGTGGTGGGGTGTGCCTACCGAGTACCTCACCTTCCCCACTCTGGACGGACATACCCCATCTTTGGGGTCCCTGTAGTTACTGTGACCGGGGGTATCCTGGCCCTAGACGTGTACACCCGACCTACCTCAGTATCCTGTTCAAGTTGCAGGGTCTAAAGCTGGGGCTGGCCTACTCATAGGCACTTAACACCCCTTCAGGGTGCCGCTACCTGGCCTCCGGGGTCCGCATCATGGTACACCGGACTTTACACTTCCCACGTCAATGCTAATTGCTGTTGATGCAACACTGTCATTGTTAGGCTAATCCCTGCGCCAGCCTACATTCTTATCATGGAGCCTCCTAACCCCACGCAGTGGTATTTATAAACAAAGGCGCCTGCAAGCCCAGGCGCCCCCCTAGCCGTATCCATTTCCCAATGAGGGTGATGTTGTTACGCCCCCTCCGTGATTTGTGTTCCTGGTCAAACTGCGACGGCATACACCCGACATGTATTGCCCTGCCCCTGGCAAC
Organism: Lissotriton vulgaris; assembly: GCF_964263255.1. NCBI lineage: Eukaryota > Metazoa > Chordata > Amphibia > Caudata > Salamandridae > Lissotriton > Lissotriton vulgaris. The sequence goes on along the minus strand of NW_028255756.1, from coordinate 72,391 downwards.
CCAAATGAGTGACCATCACACACTACAATTATGATACATGGTTAGCACCTTTACCTGCCGGCACCGCTTTAACCGTTGAAATGGCCGCTCATCACACTTGATGCTTTTCTTTGACACTCCCGATCCAGGAGTAACGATCCTCTTGGCTGTCCACCTACTGCAGTTGTGGTGTGGAGCCCTTCCCAGGTATCAACCATGGGTCCGGTCAGACATAAAATAAAAAATAAAAACACAGACGATTAGTGCTTCTGACTTCCGGACGAAAGATACAGTACACATGCCCGTACTATGTTGTTGTCACACGCTAAGCCTTAGCTAAGTTCTGCCCCGGATGCATTTCCATCCAACCTGCAACCGCCAGTGTGTTGCATAGCATCCGTCTTGTGCCACCTGCGGAACATTTACATTAGGGCTACCATAAGGGTGCCTGGTAGTATGACCTTCATGAAAGCCTAGACCTGTAGTCCACAGTGAATGCAATAGCCCATCCATGATTACTTCAGGACAATACACAGTGTGAAATGCTGTGCACGAGTGCTGTATGGTTAGGTAAGGTTTCTGGCTTCCTAACGAAAGCTGCCCCACACGTGTCTGCATTCATCGTCCTCAGATGCTACGCCTTAGCTGAGATTAACCCCAGATGCATTTCCCTCATTACTCGCCGCTGCGAGTGGTCAGCATAGCATCAGTTTGTGACACATGTAGCACATTCAACTCAATCCAACAGTGGGGTGCCTATTAGTATAACCTTGCCTAAGAATAAGCCTGCAGGCTACAGTGAATGCCATAGCCCCATTACTTGCTGTCAATACCAAAGCACACTACCAGCACATGGAGCCTAGGGCTTTAGACACCGGCCCCCCACTGCCTATGTGATGCCGCAACTGGGCGCCGGGACAACTTTGAAGGTATGACAACAGGGGCCAGGGTGTGTCGGAATATCAGGACCCCAAGAAAGAGGTCATTAGCGTGGAGAAGTTGTAACTATCAGTTCGGTTGATGCCATTCATAGTAGTTCTAAAATGAGATGAACTTGTGAGATAAAAGCTTTTCCTTCGCGTGGGTCCCCATGTGTCACTACCATGGGTGATTCCTGGTGGCCCCAGCAGTTCTACAGGCTCTAGGCCTTGTCTGTATGCCAGTCGTGGCTCTTATACCACTTTCTTTTTATATGGTTTGGTACGCCCCTAGGGCTCAACGTATATTGTGCTAATTTACTGTGTGTTAAATAAGTTTACTGACTGTAATTTTTTGCTACTAGCCTCATAAAGGGACTAGAGGGATGTGTTTAGAACAAATACATATATTTTATATACACCTGGAGTGGTTCTCCTTTCATTTACTCATTCATGAGATTATAGACTGGTAAAACAAGCTGCTTTACATTCCTCCAAGACTTAGCCTGAAGGCTGCTCTCCACAGATACCACTAGGTTAGCTTTCTAATAAGGTTGTCTTTAACCTACCATCAATAAGGGTCGTTTGGACTGGTGCAATGTGCCCACTAGAATAGTGGACAGCATATGCCAGGCACCCTTCTCACACTATGCTCAAATAATTTCCCCCAAGAACAAATGACACCACTTCCACAAGCACCTCAATGGCTACCTGATCTGGCTAGATGATCAATGTTTAAGGCATTCTGCACCATCTATGGAGCATCTCAAGGAAAAGGAGTACCACTACAAACAAAATGTAAGCAATGCAGACAAAAACAGGGCTCTTTGCTCAGGGGTAGCACCTCAGATTCTCAAATCAGGTTTCAATAAGAAATCCACTGGAGGATTCACTTTCTTGGTCCAAGTGTCCAAGCACTGGAAGTCCTTGCCACCTAAGATTCGTTGCATTCAGTAATGCATAAAGTTCAGAAGAGAAGAGAAAAGTTGGATGTTCATGAGATAACCATGTGACGCACCCACCATAGGAATGAGCAATAATTCAAATATCAATACGAGAGCCATCCTGAGCTCTGGGCCCGTCCCAGTTAGTAGACGAAGCAAGAAAACAAAAACAGGGACTTGCTGCTGTTGTTGTTTCTAAAATTCCAATAAACTAACACTCCACAGCAGAATGCTATTCCATACTGATGAGAAAGGGGGGGCCTAAATGACAGTCCCTACCCATAGATTCCAGCGAAATGGATAAAACCACGAACCCATGAATCCAGCCCTTGGTTCAACAATGAGCTTACTTCACTTAGAAAAGAGTTAAAAATAGCAGAGCATAGATGGAGAAGGGACTATGATCCCACGTCCAAGAGCCTATATGTCCAGCTACAAAAAAGCTACCACCGCAATATATGTAGAACCAGAGCTGCATATTACGCCACTGAAATTCATAATAGCCAGAATGCTTCTAAAACTATTTTTAGAATCCTGAAAGAGCTTAGTGCTAAAAAAACTGTAAATAACCTTAACACCTCTCCTGTTCTCTGTGATAACTTGGCCACCTTTTTCTTGGATAAAATTAAGAAAATCTACAACTCCTTTACGACTACGTCCCAACCCACTTCCGTAATTGACTCTCACAGACCCAAACTCTCCATCATTCCGGCAATTAGTCATTAAAATTATCTGACACTATGCGGCAAAATTAAATCCGGTTCCCCCGCAGATCCCCTGAAACCTGAATTTTTCAGAGAAGCTGGTGAAATAATACTAGTGCCCACTCAGAGATATTACTAACTCCTCCTTCCTTATGGCCAACATTCTCGCCACCTGGAAGCAAGCATGGGTCTCTCCCATCATAAAAAAACCCTCACTTGACCCTAACCTCCCTGAGAATTTCAGGCCAATCTCTCTGCTCCCTTGGCCAGCCAAAGTGGCAGAAGCTCATGTTAATTCCACCTTGACCAACTTTTTGGTGTCTAATTCCATTCTAGACAGGTCACAACATGGCTTCCGAGCCGGGCACAGCACCGAAGCTGCCCTCCTGAGCGTCATTGAACATCTTCGGACCATACTTGACTCAGGAGGAACGGCAGCACTGATCCTTTTAGACCTCAGTGCTGCCTTTGACACGGTTTCTCACAAGGTGCTGTTGTCCAGACTTGAGGAAGTAGGGGTTCTCGGCCAGGCTCTCAGCTGGTTTAAGGCCTTCCTGTCTGATAGATCCTTCAGGGTCTCCATTCCATCTTACCTCTCTAAGGAATGTCCCGTTGAACAGGGAGTACCGCAGGGGTCTGCTCTCAGCCCCACCCTGTTCAATGTTTATGTCCTTCCGTTGGCAGAGGTAGCCAGGAAGCGTGGGCTCTCACTGGTATCCTACGCCGACGACACCCAGCTGATGGTAGCATTAAAAGACGAGAGCGGCCTGAGTGCACAGAATTTCAAACAAACCCTTGCAGACATCACCAGCGGGATGTCATCAAATTACCTCCAACTTAATGCTGGCAAGACGGAGGTCCTGTTGCAATGCCAGCCCAGATCCGTGAGATTAGGGATCTTTTATCCTTCAGAAAAGCCATTAAAACTCACCTTTTTAGTTAGTTATGTTGTGTTCACTTCAGGATAACCTCCTCTCCAATTTACATCTTCAGCCGTCCCTCTTGGACAATAGCAGCTAGCGCCGGGACGCCCCTTGGCTGGGGCAGCCGTGCGCTATACAAACACCTATAACATAACATAGTATATATCTGCGTTACCTCCTTTCAACCGCATGAGGAAGGCGAGGAACTTAACATTTCAATGGTCCTCCTTGTTTCAATCTATTATAATCTCGGTGATATCACATACCAAATTGCTACTGGATCTCAATTGGTAAGAGGAAAGAATCCTGGCAATTTAAGGACACTGATACAATTAATAACTCAATAGTATTTAAACAGGTTTTCTATGACTAGAGAGCTGGTACCAGCTGGTCACAGAGCTCGGCGGTAATGGGTAGGTCTCCAGACGCGGACACAGGAGATTGGAGCCACACTCTTTGGGCTCATCCCTGATGTACTGTCCCGCCGATCCCTCATGTGGCCATTAGTGTATGACCATTAGGCATAGGAGAATCCACAGAGGTAACATACACCACACACATGACACTAGCATGATGTTGTTATTTTCACTTTTTTAAGGTCCTGAAGAATCGCGGGTGATTACCCCTTTGCGAGAAACATGTCGACCACGTTCACTTCTAGCCTCCTCTAGGGTCACTCGACCTAACTTGTTGACACCTAGCGAGCTAGCCCCACTTTTTAATTGCAGCCAGGGGACCCCCAGAATAAAGTAAATTCCGGTACCCCTTGCTACATGTTAATTATCCTACCACAACAATACACCATCCTGCCCACACACCCCCACCTCACCATAAGGCTGTTGGATAAAAAGATCTCCGCCAAAGAGCCCCTCTTTGAGGTGAGCCCGTCGGGGATTGCACCGCCTCCCCGACGAGGAGCAACCGCCTATGATGAAGCATGACACCCTTCTGGGTGTGTGAGGCAACTACATCCAACATAATGGATGCCCCAGGGTATCATTCGAACACCCTTGGTCACGCCAGGTAAATCTTCCCCAAATCTTCCCTATCTCTCCATAGGAACAGTTCAGCACCCCCTTTTGTATCACACAGAAGGAAACTAACATAGTTCATCATGCAAGTTCCATATAGTCACATTTGCTAAGCACTGATGCCTTAAAACATCAGTGATATGAAGGATGAACACAATGCAGCGTTTCTTGGCAAATCATACAACTTGACTCCCATTATGCAATCAGATATTGCACTGCATGGATGGTTACAGTGGGCCACCAGTCACTTTTTGCATTCAAAACGAAAGAATGTTCATCTCCTGTATAAAGAAGAGGACATTAAACATCAAACAGTGCATTTCTCATCAGGGCTCTAGGCAGTGCTTTTGCATCACACTCTTTGAGCATTACGTGGATGCAAGATGTTTATCATTGGCCTACAGGATGACTCACTCTAAAGGCTACACCTAACCTCATTGTTTTACTTTATAAAACACACTGTGGTGGCCGGTGAAGTTGTGCCGCAGCAGAAGACTACATTATGTGTTCGTTGGATACATTATTGTGCAATATGCACTGCATCCTGAAACTTTGTGCAGCACGTTCTGTGGAATTGATCCAAAAGGAATAGCTACGCTTGCGTCTTAAGAGAGCAGAATGAATACACTTGTCGGATTATTTTAAATTGCGTATTTAGTACAGAATACTGTTTTTAACTTATACGGACGCATAGGAACACCACTACATATGTAATAGCAACATTATATGTTTAGAGGGATTCTGACAACTTTTTGACTTGGCGCCACTGCACCTGCTGCACCATTCAAATCATGACCCTGTTGTCTGCAAGATACCAGCACTTGTAACTAGCTGTTCAGTAGCAAAATATAGCAATATTAGGTGTTTAGAGGGGTTCCTAGAACTTTGGGCCCCTGTGTCACTGCACCTGCTGCACCATTGAAATCATGACCCTAGTGCTGGAAAGAAACTGCATTTTAGATTGCCTATTTAGTAGTTAAATATAGCAATACTTAGTGTTCAGAGGCATTCTGACAACTTTTGGACCTTGCGCCACTGCCCTGCTTCACCATTCAAATAATGACCCTTTTGACTGCAAGGTAACTGACCAGGCCGCAATCCGCCCGCTACACCCCTACATAAGTCCTGCCCCCTATAACTACCAGAGTCAAACATACAATGTGTCACGGACGCCAAGAAGTTAACATCACAGGTGGGAATTCGTTATTTCTAAGTATTTATAGCATTGTTCATTGACGAAATGAAAGATGTGAGTTGGGACACAGCTTTAACTGTTCGAATGAAAGCTGTGGGCTCTGCTGGAGCAGACAATGTTTTCCTGCACACCTGCATTTCAGCCCTGATGCCCCATTTAAAAGGTCAAATTCATTTTGGCGGCTCGAACTCTCACAACCTTCTGACCCGAAGTCAGACGTCTTATTCATTAGGCCACATGGTCACATGATGTATATAGACAAGGTACATTCAAAGATGGAGAGCATCACTGTCCCTTGCAGCCCTCCCTCTCTGCATTCACAGCTGTTATCATGGATTTGCAACACTAATCGGGCCTCATAAATATGGATATTGCAGGCTTTCTGAGAAAAACTTAAGAAGGGCGCTTTAGCATTGTGCTGAATTGCACGGTGCCAACACACTGTGACTCTGCCTCTTAGTAAATTGGTTCCAGGATTTGTTAATATCATTTGGGGTCGACAAGGTTGTATCTACCGGTCACCCAATTTCCAAAGCAACCTGGATTTGGTGGCTAAATTAATTTTGTGATTTGAGTGTTCATAGACCATCAGGTAACATTTAAAGCTATGTACGATTGCAGTATCACTATAAACGATTGTTGTTACCAAAAGGCCCGCACTGGTCCCCCATACCCCTACTGCCCGGGCCGACCCTGCTTCGCACCATCGTCACTGCCGTGCACTCTGGAATCAGCCTCGCAGTTCCCCAGCCGCTGTGTCTGGCTAGTCCTCTAGCGGCCGCACAGACAAGACCGCAACGTACCTTACGCCACGTAAACCTGCAACCAGATGCAGCCCGCTCTCTGTGCCCGCTGTTCCTCGTGTCGCTTAGCCCGGACAAAGTACGCTGCAATCCCGATCGCCAATCCTGCTCCTCTGCTCGAAGGGGGCCGGCCGATAACCGCCGCTCCGGATCGCGATAGCCCTCCCAGCGAATTCAACCGGCTCAACCTGAAATAAAAAAGAAAGAAAATTACAAGCCCCACGGTGGGGCGAGGAGCGAGCCTGGGAAGCGCGGGACATAAAGAGGACACCTCTCGCGCTCCCAAGGCTCTTAAACCCCCCCTGTGCTACGGGTCCCGCCCCCTTGACTCGGAAGCGTAAAACCGCCTCCGGGTCAATGGCGGGACCCACGGACCAATCAGGGCGGACGAAGGGGGCCGGGCCCAGCCATGTGTGTGTGGGGGCCGAGCGGCCCCCCCTTTCCTTTCTTGAGCGCTGCGGTAGCAGCATGGCCCCCCTTCCAAGAGCTAGCTAGCATCTGCATGGCCACTAATGTCGGTGGGCCCAGTTGAGACAAATGCCTGCTCAAAAGAACATATTCACTCCTTCCCACACTTTTCAATACTTAGTAACCAGATTTTGGTCACTAAGTGTTGATGTATAGACTACCTATGTGGGCACAAATATGAGAGAGAAAAAACGGCAGAGAAAGCACATGAATAATCCCGGATCCAAATTGCTCGAAACCGGTCCTGCGTTCCCTTACTTACCTGAGATGCCAGAATCAATAGTTTTCCTGCTTGGTACGTGCGCAGAGATTGGTAAATAAAAGAGCGAAGCCGCGCGATATTCCCCCTTGTAAAATACAATTGCACTCTCGTGCATCTGATTATTACACACTCTCCGCTCACCCTCGTTCCGCCCTGGGAAAGACTTGGGTGCATTTAGTCCGGTCTTCAACACAGTTTGAGGCAAATCTGAGATGCTTGTCCATCCTTTCCATCCACAGTCCTACCCACTGAGCGGATGCCCCCAAAATGGTACAACGGCACTGCCTGTGACGGAGAGAAGCCTCTGGGCTCTCCCACGACACACGATTGTTGTAGCCCACACCAGAGGCGCAACTAGAGCCAAAGTTCGGGGGGGTGAGGAAAAATTTCGTGGGGGCTGAACTTTTAATCAATAGGCAGAGTGGAGCAGAAGGGGCTCTTAGAAGGGGTGAAACAACAGCAAGGCCTCATTAACATGTAAATGGTCTTAAAGACCTGTGAAGTGCTCGGTGCGGCTGTGAGCTGGACTGGGAAGTGACTCATCCCGGGCTGCCACACACTGGGGGTGGTGGGTGGTAGGGAGATGAAGCCCTTTGAGTCCAATGGGCGATGCGCACCTGCCCCAAGGTACTCCTTCTAGGGTGACCAACTGGCATAGGTGCAAATTCAGAACAGGGAGTGTAAAAATTCAGGACAAAGGGACAAAATTCAGGACAAAAATTCAAAATTCAGGACAAAACTGCGGAACAAAAGGTAAGTTTTACAGACACGTCAGAGGTGGTCGCGCAATAGTATATAAGTAAGTAAATAGACAACCATCTAAGTACAAGTCAAAATAAGTTTATATTAGGTTGAGACAATCGTGCACTTCATGGTTTTTCAGTATGCCCACAGCTTGCTACCTTAGACGATTCAAAACTCGCATCTCGCTCCAGCCGGTATGTTACACCAGGCAATGGTGAACCACTCCTGAATATAAGTGAGGCTGCTTTTATTGTTGATTGAAAACTACTGGATATGCAAGGAACTGTGCAGTGCCAGCCCCCAGTAACAAACCTGCCCCCACCCTTTCCAGCCTCCCAAGATGCCCGGTCCGGCCAGTCCTGCCTTGCTTCCACCCTTCAATGGTGCCCATCATCTTCACTTAGACCATCTCTTATGTGTATTTAATTTCTCTTATAGTGTTATTCATCCCAATTATGTGGGGCAGGGTGGGGTGTCGGAGTGTGTTACATTACACACATTATATAGAGACAATGACTCATATTAACGTGAAAGTCAATGTATAGGAATTGTCACTTAAGGTAATGGGTGCTACAAGGTGTAATCATTCTTTTATCTATCATTCAGTCTTTCACCATTCATTCCATCCTTCCATCTATGTGCCCATTTATATCCAAACATATTCAACCATTTGCAAACCTATCCACCATGTATCCTTCCATCCATTATTTCACTCATTCATTCCTCCGTCCACCCTTTCACTCATCCATCCTCCATCTACCCACCCTTTCACCCCATCCATTTGTACAGTCATCCATCCACTCTTCCACCCATCCATCTATTCACTCATCCATCCAGCCATTTACCCTTTCACCCATGCAGCCATCCATTCACTTACTCATCCATCCACCCAGTCACTTATCCTTCCACCCATTCACCATTTAAGTCATTCATACTCCCTTTCTCTTTCCATCCCCCTTTCACTTATCCATCCATCAATCCATCCATCCACCCATCCATCCATTCATTAATTCCATCCATTGATCCTATTACTCATCCGTCATTTCACTCCATCCATCCGTTTTCTCATCCATGTACCCTTTCAACTCTTTACTCATCTATCCATCCTTTTTTCCATCTACCCCCTTTCACCCATCCATCCATGCACCCTTTCACTTATCAATTATATCCATCCATCCTTTCACTCATCCATCCACCCATTTACTCGCCCATCATCTAAGCTTTCACTCATTTATCCTTTCACACACCCATCCACCCTTTTACCCATCCATCTACCCTTCCACCCATACATTCATCGAGTAACCTTTTCTCTCATCAATAGCTCCACTCATTCATCCATCCATCCTTTGTTTTATTATCTATCCATTCACCCTTCCATTCATCCTTTCATTAATCCATCCAGCCATTCACACATTCATTCACTTATTTACTCACCCACCTTTTCACATTATGAGCTGAGCCTTTGTCTGCAGAGTTGCTGACAGAAGAGGCCCTTCAAGAACTTCACATCGCTGTAGTTCCTAAAGCAAAGGGTGGGGGAGGGTTCACTATGCCACTGCACATAGGCAATCTGAAAACGTAGCAGTGCCAGGATGTGAGGGGACTGTGACATGATGTTGTTTCCAGCGCTTTAAGTGGTGTAAAAAAATTGGGGGGTCTCTTCAAAGGGGGGGTTCGATGTAATTAAGGGCATGGTTTAAAACGCCTAGTCTAAAAATCAGCGCTTAGGATAGTGTTCCGCCCGACTGGTATTATGTTGCTGTTGTCATTGCATCCACATATATAATACAGCAAGTATCATTACACTAACAACAAGCCAGGACTATTGGCTTTGTCAATGGTTGTTTGTGGCTTAAAATAAAAAAGCAGCAACCATGGCTTTGTTGAATATAATATTAAGAATACTTCAGTTCAAAAATGATGAGACAGTGAAAGAACGATAACTTTTTTTTAAACTTCTTTTACAGGCTTCCTTATACAAACTGTTAACGTTGCAGCGTGGGCGGTTTACCTTTTATCACAGATTGCCCTGCTGTACACCGAGGAATGAGGAGGCCACCACATGCTTTGCAGCCCAGACTGGCCCATTGACATTCTGTATGTGGCAATCAGCCTCATACAGAATGACAGTGGGCGGGTGGGGCTGCCCTTGTGTTCCAGGAGGAGTGCAAGGCGGCCTCATCAGGGGGGTGAGGCCTCTCACAGGGGAGCAGCGCTGCTCCCTGTGAATGCCAGAATTACGGACAAAAGGCATCCGTAAAGAGAAAATGTATGGACGGTTGGTCACCTTAACTCCTTAGTGTACGGGATGCGTGATCTGCAAGGTGCACTAAGCGCGCTTCACTTTGTGTGCACAGGCGACTAGATCACATTGTATTCCCTCGTGCCCATTGTTTATGATGCACAATGCACAGGCAGTGTGCGTTCAAGACATTAACCCACAGGGTATTCCCTCGTGCCCTGGGAGCATGGTGGGCAAATTGCACTTCACCATGCGTACACAGTTCATCATATCATTACACCAAAGATTACTTCCTCGTGTCCGGGGTGTATCTTGTGCAAGGTGCATTTCACTGTGTGAGCACAAGTAATTGTGTAACAGAATATTCCCTCGTGCCCGGTCCATAATCTGCAAGGTGCACGTCATTATACGTGGACAAGTTATTACACCATAGGATAATCACTCGTGGCAAGAGGGTATCCCAAGTCACCGTCCGTGCACAGGTGACTAGCCAGAGTGACGTGGACCGAAGTGCCACAAAAGATTCGGGCCTCTGGCTGATGTTTGATTTGAAAAAGACGTAATAATCAAGTTTAAATTGGCTTGTCAGGCGTCTGGACTACGGTGCCACTGCACCTGCTGCACCAACGTAAACTACGCCTTTGATCGCAGGGTATTTATTCCCTTTTGTCACAATGCACGTTCAGCAGCGTGCATTGCACCGTTCCTTTAGAGGTCATTATTACATCACAAGAATTCCCCTCATGCTCTGAGTGCAACGTGCACGTCACCAGGCCTCCTTAATACTTCACATGATATTTCCCCGTGCCAGCCTGCCTGATCTGCTAGGTATACGCCCTCACCGCGAGGGCACACACCATTACATCACAGGGTATTCCTGCAATGTATGCCCTCCTCCCTCACACACTTTACACTGCGGCCTTTGGGAAAGAGCTGCATCCCGTCTACGTACCGTGGCTTCCAGTCCTAATTTCTGTCCTTTTTGCTGCTACACAGCACCATGGCTGCAGGGCCTCAGCTAGGCTGGGGATGTGTGCGTCTTTTGGGCACAGGGAGGCAGTTGATCAGTGCCACTGACACCAAAGGCTTCTGCTCCTCTTAGCTGAGGCCTATGGCTGAAAGCTTCAGTAAGGGAGCTCGTGTGTAGTACCAACGAAGAAGACCTGAATAGAATTATGGGTTGGAGCGTGGGGGCAGGACCACCACATGCAGGGGCCTCATTGGTAGAGCTTTGACTCCAGGAGATTAACAGCCATGTGATCGAATGAGCACAGCAGAAAAGGGTGTGACTGTACTGTGTTCTCCTTGCTTCTGCACGTGTTTTTCAATGTGCTCCTGTCCACAGCCCCTCCTTTTGCGGAGCTTGCCTTGAACTCCTCTGTAATTGGCTGTTAGTGTCATGTGCTTTTCAGTGCATGTTATACACACAATTCACCGTATTCAATTCACTCACACTCTTATCCAGTTCATGAACCATGCTATGCAACTCAATGTGATTCGTTTCCTATTTCAGTGATTCCCATATTCATTTTGAGAGCAGAATTATTTGCTTCACTATTATTCACATCAATTTCAAAATTTGACATATTTAAACCAATCTGTAATTGTATTTTTTTTAATTTATTTGCAAAACAGTACACTTGCCTGCAGTAAATGACAGCACCATAACACATCAAGCTGTATATCATTTAATACTCGACCAGTACAGCAGTAACCCTTTTTTCCCACATCTTTTTCACACCCCAGGATAGGGGATAGCACCTCCAAAGCACAAAGGCATTAATCAAAGATGAAATGTGGCCGAGGTGGCACTATAGGTACTATTACATTCAGCGTTTTTGTCCAGCAATAAGTGTGTATAGACATTCCCTTCAAGCCTTCATTCCTCTTCCATTTTTCAAGATTGGCAACATTTTTAATCGGTTTCGATGCTATTGATCAGACCTGCCAAGTGGCTCACATCTCACATTAGAATAACAAATTTTCAGTAATGTCCCCACATTATCGCAATGCCGGAGTTTGTCACCCAAAAGTGTAACTCCTCGCAGAGCTTGCACAGCTGTTCAGATTAAGGTTTGCATGGAACCATGTTCCGAAGTGCCTTACCGCAGTACACAGTCCTCTCTCTTCCTCTGTTTAGAAAGAGCTTAAGGCTTTTCTATACAGCCAGTTTGAGTTGATGGGTGGCCATTATTCTATGTTTCACTGGAGAGACTGGTCCCTTCCCTCCAATGGCGGAGAGTCAATTGGGGGCGCCTGGGGCGTTGCACCACTAGCCATATCGCCGTAAATTCGTGCAAGCAAATCAAAACAAGCAATTCTGAATTTTCTCAACTCCTGGACCTCCACTCTCGCACTGGTTGGTCTTGAGCATGCGGCAATCGGCCTCTGAATGGGGTGGGGATGGGGCTGCGCCAGCACTCAATGCAGTCTAAGTAACAGTCCGACTGTCACTGACAGCGGCGCGTAGTGCGCATGTTCAGGTTTGAGCCTGTACATGCGCACTGTCAGCCACTACTATATCTTCAGCAGGAGAGCAAGGGAGGGGCGAACCCGAGAGGCTGGTGCAGGCCTAGTGGCCAGGCTGTGTCCGTGCCCTAGCCAATCCTGGCGCTGCTAATGCAGTGTCTGGATTGGCTAGGAGTGAGACACCGGCCGCGCAGTCTAAAGTTGTTCCTGCTCTGGCCCATCCCAGACCTGTTCCTGCTCCAGAGTCCGGACCGGCCCAGGAACTGCACGCAGAGGCAGCGCGGACCAGGATCGGGCTCAGGTAAGTTTTTTATTTTAACCCACCGCCACCCCCCCCCCTCGAGAATTGCGAGCTGCAACTGGAGTAAAAGGGATTTGTGCAAGCTAATAAGATAAAAGTGAAAAGCTCTTCTTCTGAATATGCCGTCAGAGGCTGTGTCTCAAGACTTTTACAGTCTTCCCTAGTCCCTACGAGTGAATGGACCTTTGTTTAAGTTCACAATTCAGTTTGTCCTTTAATCAGTGCGTAATGTTTTGACACGGCATAGTTATGCTCATTTATTGTTATGTCACGTGTTTTGTAATTATACGTATGCAGTATGTCTTCCTCCATATTACCTCTTGTGTTTAGAAGATCGCTGTAAGCACGATCTGCGTTTCGCATCTGTTTAATCAGATGCCGGATATGCTGCATTGTCAAGAAGTAATTAGGTTATGTGCCACGCGCAATACAAACAATTAACCTGGAAAATATGATATTTTTGTGCACACTTTAATAATACTGGGACGTGCAGTAAAGACTGTGGATAGGCTCTGTATAGCTGTTGAGGCTGAAGGTCTGACAATGTTGGCGATCCGTAGTGTGTGTATCTACCTTTTCATAAAGAACATGTCCGACGGTAGAATTAATGTGTAGTCTGTAGTCCTGCTCGATGTGTGATATGTACATTAGCACGTGTTGCCATGTGGTGTGTCGTGCGTTACTTCAACGTGATACAATGTCGTATGGCGTCCTTTGATGCCACATGGGGCACCCTGGCATGCCGAGCTCTCACAGGATTTGTTGGCATGTGCTCTGACGTCATGGGGTGTTTGTGGTTCACTGGAGTGCGGTTCTGTGCTTTGCCATGATGTCAGGTGCCCGGTGCACCCTGTTGTATACGGGGCCCTCTCGCCTGGTGTACTGTGCTGTCCTGCTCTGGTTTGTGCTCCATTGCAATGAGATGTCTTCTGAGATCCCGTTGTGGGTTGTCATTTGTATAAAGCAGACAACCAACTGGCACATAGCATGAGACAGATGTCATGTGTGGCTAGGTTCCTGGGCAATATGATTTAAGTAGGTGTAGCGATAGAGCGTTTACTCATTTTTCAGGTGACGAGGGTTACAAAACAACCTATGCTTCTTCCCTGCCACTCTGTTAAATGAAAACATACGTCATATGCCTGTACCTAGTGTCGGTACATGTACGCCTCAGATGACGTGTATAGTTTGTTGTTTTACATGGTGCTCTGTTCTGGGTATGGGTGTCTTACCGTGACCACCTTGTCGAATTAAAACCTGCCCCAAACACTTATCAGTGCTGCATGCCTAGGTAAAAGAGCACAGCTTCTGTGGGGAGATGGGAGGCTTTGGTTTATGGGCTGGACAGTGCTACAAAACGCCATCTCTTTCCCTGTCACAGTGTAAAAAGGAAAGCACACATCTACTCAGGTGTCAGGCTGGCGTGCGTGGCTTTAGGCACTATGTGCATTGTTGGTGCAGCGGAAAGTGCTCAGTCTGCCTCCTTCATGGCAGCTCATACAGGCTTCATCGTCATCCACGTGTGCTGCTTGAGTGAACAGATTTCTTATTTATTTTACTAGAACAGTGTTTTGAGCTGGTGAGCAAGAACCCCAAATCTGTCGGTAATGATCTTAAGTAGGGCTCTCCTGTCTCCCACCTGCTTCCTAGTCGGAATAACATGTGCAAAATCATTTTAACCCGTTTACCGCTGCAGCGATTTTGCGGCAGCGCAGCACTTCTGCAAAACATGCGGGCCGCATCGGCCATTGGCCGACGGCAGCACTGGGGAGGTAGTGCTGCCATCGGCCAATAGCATACTTAACTGTGTGGCAAATGGATGCATGTTATGGATGCTTGGTAAAGGCTGGTTCCTGTGTGTTATACTAATTTTAGTTACTTTGTTTTAGTCCTTATCATATGCTTTCAGAATATGTAATATTATTTCAACATGTAATATTAATTTTAAAGTTGATCAACATAAGTTCAATGCAAACCATATTCATTTAAACAGGGGTCACATTAATTTAAACATAGCATAAGTTCATTTTGATATGTGGTTTATTCATTTTAAATGATGCTACATTTATCTCACATAGTTTCTTATTTATTTCAAAACATCCCATATTAATTTTAAGAAATGTCATATTAATTTTGATATGGGCCATAATAATTTCACCAGGTGTCATATTCATTTCAAAGTGGTTCATATTCATCTTAACATGTGTCCGATTCCGTACAATGAATGTCATATTTATTTCAATGGATGTCATATTCACCTTAACACTTGCTATAATAATGTTAACATGAGTCATATCCATTTCAACACAGGTCATATTCATTTTAGTACATGCAATATATATTTTGATGTGTATCAGATTGATTTCAAAGCATAATATATTCATTTTGACAAGTTTCAATTTAATTTCAGCATTGGTCATACTTAATTTAGGACATGTTGAATATATTTCAATGGGCCCCATAATTATTTCAGTCCATGTCATAGTCATTTTAGCATGTGTCTTACTTCTTTCAATGAATGTCTCATTCATATTAACACATCTTATATTAATTCTAACATGAAACATATCCATTTCAACACGTATCATAATCATGTTAATGTGTATCATATTACTTTCAATGTAACCCTTATTCATTTTGGTACATATCATGTTCATTTTAACGTTACTTGTATTCATTTTACAACATGTCAAATTAATTTCAATGAAGCTCATATTCATTTCAACACATTTAGTATTCATTTTAACTTATGGTATATTCCGTTTAATCAATAGTATATTTATTTCAATGGATGCCATATTCATATTAACGCTGGTCATATTAATTTTAAGATGCAAATGTTCAATTTTAGCACATATAATATTCACTTGAAAATGTGTCATATTAATTTCTATGCTTGCCATATTCATTGTGACAAATGCCATGACAATTTCAGCGTTGGTCATTCTCATTTTAAGACATGTCAACTTCAATTCAATGGAGCTTATAATAAATTTAACACAAGCCATATTCTTTTTAAATCATCTTCTTTTATTTTTGTATATCTCATATTCATTGCAATCTGGGTGACAATCATTTCACCACAATTCTTATTCATTGCAACATGTATAATCCTTATTTCAGTTTATGTTATATTGTTTTCAATGTGCATTATATTCTTTTTAGGATATAATATATTAATTTCAGAAACTTACATTCATTTCAACCTTTCATATTCATTACAATGCATACCGTATACCTCTTAGCATATGTCAGTCATTTCAAGGAATGTCCCATTCTGTCTGATGCACATTATATTTGTTTCAGGGATAGCTATATTATTTACAGAAAGGGCCATATTTATTTTAGTATAATTGATATATATTTCAGTACTGCCCTTATTCAGTTTGGAGTGTGTTTTATTCATATTAATCACTAAGTAGCATATTCAATCTGCCAGGTTTCATATTTATTTTCAATTCAGGTCAGATTCACTCTGCCAGGTATCATATTAATTTTGACACATATTACATTCATTCTGGTGTGTGTCATTTTCATTTTGCAGCAGGCTATGGATTTCAGGAGGTGTCTTATATGGGGATCTGTAATTTTGACATGAACGGCTTCCCATACAAGTCGATAATCTGGCAGTGTCAGCCTATCGCAATATGGATATGTGGCCTGTCCCTCCCTTCCCACTAACCCTGCCTGCTTCTTTTTGCAAATAATAAGGGCACGCAAAGGCTATTCCGCTGATGGCGGATGTGCAACCCTGTGAATTATTGAAAGCAGGTGGCATGCTGTAACGTATAAGTGGCATCCGTGAAAAAAAAAAGTTGTCCGCTATGTAAATCAGGACCACATCCCAAGCCAATCACATCCAGCCTGACCCTGACGAGGGTGGGAGGGCATATGGAGCCAGAAAGAGAACTGAAAACCCATTGGAAGCGGGGAAAGATGGTGGCTGCCGCAACCCTGTGAAGGAATGCGGCAGTCATGTAAATGAAAGTTTGGGGCACGGGCGACATGTGCCACCATTGTAAACCAAGTAAAAAATATAGATAAAAAAGGCATGCGTATGAAGGAGCAGGTCCTGCCGTGATTGCTGATTAGCAATGGCGCTGCTGGGTGAAGTGTGCGAGTCTATCTGCACAAGAAACAGTTTAAGGAAAGTAGAAGCTGGGGGCATGGCAAAAGAATATGGTTGCTGATGCATCGTGCTACTGCCTGATGCGTGCGAACGTGCATGGAGGGTGGTGTGGGTGGGCGAAGAAATCCGGTGCCGAATTAAATATGCGTGTGGTAATTATGAAAGCGGGCGCATGCTAAACATAAAGACAGCGCCCGTGTGCGTCAAAGCTATGTGTGGCGGCCTATGAAGTGTCTGCTGTTGCTAGTCATTACAATGAAATTAAAAAAAGTAGTCCACAAAGGAACCAATAAACAAGTACAGTGTAAGTAAACTGTACTTAGTCGGTGCTGCTTCTTCCAAAATCGGAAGTGAAGTATCGCATCCATAGCCAACCATAAGCCTGCTAACAAAAGCAATGCCACAGTTAACCAATGGCAAGTGGCAGGAAAAGTTACCCTCAATATTGTATTTACTACAGGTCTTGAGACAGCTGCGCTGTCTATGCGAGATCTAAAAAACAGTAGATCTTCACGCTTCAAAATGTAGGCAGAGAATGAAGCGTCCTTTCCTTTCTAAAATACGTCCCAAAAAAATCAAAGTTGCTTTAAATGGTGAATGGTGGTTAACTGAGGCACATAGAAAATGTATGTTTAGGTTTATTTTCATTTGCTTTTTAAGTGCACTTAAGCTCTCGTAGACTATCTAGGCCAGGGGTCTCCAAACCGGTCCTGGAGGGCCAGATCCATGGCAGATTTTTGGGATAGCCCCATTGAGATACATGTAGTAATTTTAAAAATCTGGCATGGATCCGGCCCTCCAGGACCGGTTTGGGGACCCCTGATCTAGGCGATACAGAGTGGGAAAAAACTGTACCAAACAATCTACTACTGGCAAAGAAATCCAGAGAAAAGGTGCAAGGTCACAGCGCTGTCAAGGTTTCCACCTTTTCCTAAATATAAGTAGGGTTGGTTCCAAGTTATTTTCCCTTATGGATACTGTTCCAAAGTTCCTGCCACCAAACCCTGAAGGCTCTGCTAGCCATCCTTTTGTTTCTACTCCTCAGGAAGGCATGATTTTGTGATCTTATAAATCCTATGGAAACGTACTTTGTAACTTCCTCATCAAAAAGAAGAAACCCAGAATATAGTAGGCCACGCATACCGATTTAAACAGGATCTGTTTCTGGAATGTAAGACAAAAGTGTTTATTCACATAATCACAGTGTTGTCATCAGTGATGTAATTTCAGATGCCATTAGTGATGTTATCAATGATGTCATAGAACATGTCATGAGTGATGTAATATGTGAGGTCATAGTGAGTGTGTGAGTTACATTTACTTCAGTTAAGGTGATTTTCAGTGTTTCTTCAATTTAAAAATGTTACATTTAAACCAACACTTTCCCCTAACTCTAATGCCACTTTAACCCTTTTTCAGTGAATTCCTAAGGTTTGCTTTAATGTAAAGTAAGCTATCATTGTCATGCCTAAATATAATGTCACTTTAAACTTTCTTTTTCTGAGTGAATTTCTGGATTTACTATGCAAACCCCACGCTATGCATGGCCGTTAGACCGCTTGGAGTATGATGGCCGGGGGGAGGGGGGTTTGGGATTTGGGTGCACAGCCCTTGGCTGTGTGAGGTGTGAGGTTGGACGCAAAAACTAGCCTGCGGCCAGGACCTGCGCTCAATTCCCCATGATTGGCCAACCCAGCACAGCACATGTACTTTGCCCTTGCCCATGCATGACGTAGGGTTGGGCACAGAGCCTTGCCTGTGGCCAGGTCCTGCTCCGAAGCCCCCATTGGTGACCAACCCTGGACCGCACACAGCATTCATCCTGTGGCAAGACATGTTGCTGGCCAACCCCCATGGTCCAGCAACACCCCAAGGCCTACACCATTTTTTCCCACTGCGCTATGGCACCACAATACTTCAGCAAGTGTTCACAGTGGCCGTGCTGGGTGTCACGGTAGCACCATGGTGCCATGACCCTGCAATAAAAAGGATTTTTAATTTGACCCTGCCACGATGGTCAGCAGCTTTGGTATTATTCCATTTAGCAGTTTTGACTGTATTGCTGTTCATTTTTCCTTCTGAAAATTGCTTGGGGAAAATGCATTAAAAGAGCCCAGCTTTTTCTCATCCTTTACTTGATAGATCATCCTGATACATTCAAGGAAGAAACTGTGTTGACTTAACCTTTTTTGTGGAAAGTTTCATGAAGATTCGTCAACCAGCGCCAAAGTTATTAGCAAACCAAATAATACATTTTCCTATGGAAACCAGGTCCTAACTATAGCTACACAATGGAGATCGCCACTGTGTAATATTTATATCTATATTCACTGAAAAAACAAAGGTTACAGGGAAGTTATATGGAGGCTCAGAATGCACTGCTTATGACCTCACATATTACAACACTCATCAAATGGTCAGTGACATCACTGATGGCATTTCAAATGACATCACTGATGACATCAGCAACAGAACCACTCACACACTCACTCACACCACTTAGAACCTCTGGCACACCCACTGACACACACACACAACCACTTACATACTAATTCACAGACCCATACCAGTATACCCACTCACTCCTCCATAGAGGCACTCACACACCAACTCACTTAGTCGTACAGCCTCTTGCACAGCCATTCACTCACCCCTGTTTTTTTCAGTGAATTTCTAAGGCTTTTTAAATTCTATTTCCTAACTATAACGTCCATGTAACCTTTGTTTTGTTTAAGTGAATTGCTATGGTTTTTTAACTTGTAGTCATGTTTGCAGAGTGGTGGAGAATGGGGGCAGGAGCACCAACCACCTCTCAGGAATACCGCTGCAAGGGACTTACTGGAGATAACAGGAGGACTTCTTGGCCTCCAAGGTCTCTCAGCATATTTGAGGATTTCATCCACCAACCACTATTGCACCAGGAGGGGCATTTGCAGAGTGGTGGGGAAAGGGGTCATGGCCTCCGAAGTCCTCACAGCAATCATGCTCTGTGGAACTTACTGTAGGTAACAGGAGGGGTAGTTGGCTCCCAAGGACTCTCTTGAGGTAAGGGGACTTCATTCCCCAACCAGCAGTGCACCAGGAGGCACATTTGCAGAGTGGTGGAGAAAGAGGGCATGGCCTCTGACAACCTCTCAGCAATCCCATTGTGTCTGACTTACTGGAGGTATCAGGAAGCGTAGTTGGCCCCCCAAGGAGCCTCAGCAGCCAAGGGGACTTCAGCACCCCACCAGCAGTGTGCCAGGAGGCGTGTTTGCAAAGTGGTGGAGAAAGGAGGAATGACTTCCGAATACATCTCAGCAATCCAGCAGTGTGGGACTTACTGGAGGTAACAGGAAGGGTAGTGTGCCCCCACGGACCATCTGGAGCCAAGGAGAATTCCTCCCCCGACCAGCAGTGTTCCAGGAGGAGCATTTGCAGAGTAGTATGGAAAAGGCAGGCAGGACTCCCGTCGTCTTGCAGAACTTTTTTTTGTAATTTATTTATTCAGGAAGGGAGTTATGTGGCCTCCTTTCAGTGGGGCAATTTGGGCTCCAGGAACCCCATCCCTTGAGGCCTGGATTTTTTTTTGTATTCATTAAAGGGAGTGAGGCCAAGCAACCTCCCTCCCAGACCAATTTCAGCCCCTAGGACCCCTTCCCCCAGGGCCAGGCCTCTAGTGGGGGTGTCCTGGTCCCACCCAGGGCACCCACTTTCTAGTGTTGGGGACCAAGGAGGAGCCTCAGAGCCCCAGTAGACCCTGTTGGCTCCCAGTCTCCTATGGGAGCCAGCAGTGCTTTGACATGCTAACATGCATCTGCCTCTCTGTCAAAGCAATTTTGCTTTGGCTTGGCAGGAGCGTTAAAGCTCTTGCCAAGCCATAGCAAGCAGCTTTGTCCCAAGGGTGGGCACCCCACGGGACATAGCAGAAGCCGTCCCTGTGAGGGGGGGGGGGTTCCCCAGGGCCAACTATGGCCCTAGTAGGGGGACTGCGCAGCCCCCCTTCTTTCTTGTAATTTGCCCTGCCGAGGTGGTCATCCCCAGGGCAGCCGAGGGGCCGTGCACCCTCCCCACATTCAATTAAACTTATGCTCCGGGGACGTGGTGGTCCCTGGGGCTGCTGGAAGGTCCTCGTGGCTCCTGCATTACATATCATTAAAGCCCCAGGGAGGTGGCGGACCCTGGGGCTGGGGGGTCCACGTGGCCCCCTGCCTTACTTATCATTAAAGCCCTGGGGAGGTAGCAGTCCCAGGGGTGGGGGGCCGAGAGGCCCCTCATCTAAAAAATTAAGCAAGTCCCTGGGATGTGGTTGTCCCTGGGGAAGCAGGGGAGGCCATATGGGCCTCCCCCGAATTTTACTAAATTCATGTCCCAGGGAGGTGGTGGTACCCGGCGCATCAATAAGCCCCAGGAGGGGAGGCATGCACCCACTATATTTTTTAAATACCACCGGAATCTGGCCCTCACGGGGAGCAATTAGAAACTAAGCACGAAAGCAGTTTTATTCAGCACTAATCCAGCCGAAACTGTTTTTAGAAAAATTATTTTTTGGCCAACAGGGTCCCTGTGGGACCCCACCCCCCACAAGAGGATGCTGTTACCAGCTGTTGCTTTCCTGTGTAGGCTGGTCTGTATTGTGTCATGAAGGATCTCTACCCTGACGTCAAGCAAGTCTAGTTTTTCCCTACTGGTGGTGCTAGTGAATTTCAAGTTCAGTTCATTATCAGAGATGGCGAGGAGGAATCTGTCAAGAGCATCCTGGGGGCCATCCTAGATCAGAAAAATGTCATCAATGTATCTGCAAAGGACCAGATACTTGGTGTATTTAGCAAAGTCATTTGCCCAGACACATTCACACTCCCACCACTTCATGAAAGTGCACGCGCAGCTCGGCGCAAAGCAACTTCCCATGGCAGTACCAGACAGTTGCCTGTACCACTGCTGGCCATGTAAAAAGTAGTTGTTCTCTAGGCAGAATTGGAGCATCTCCAGTACCATCTTAGTGTGATCCCATGTGGCAATGGCTCTGTCCCTAAAATAGTGTTTACAAGCGTTAATGCTTGGGTCATGGTTGATGCAGGTTTCCAATGACACAACATCAACCGTAGCCATGATGTAAGTAGGTTGCCACGGGATGTCTGTGACCTTGGATATAAAATCCATACTGTCACGGCAGTAAGAGGGCAGGCTGCATACATAGGGAAATAAAAGAGAGTCTAGAAATATTGAAGTGTTTTCCAGGAGGCTGTCATTGGCGGAGATAATCGGTCTCCCAGGTGGATAGGTGGGATATTTGTGCACCTTGGGAAACATGTAAAAGCAGGGGGAGACTTTTTTTTTACAGTTAAAAACAACAGTTTATCATTGTTTAGCAGACTACAGGTGTGCCATTTAGACAGCATGTTATGGAAACAGTCAACGGTGGACACATATTGGGCCGCCGTGGTTCTCATGTAGTTACCAGAAAAATCAAGCTGCTGCGATATATTTCTTGATGTCCTATAAAACACGTTCCTGTCTTTGTCTGATGGCTTGATGACAAAGCCGGTTGTTTGCTTAAGAGATTCAAGTGCCGCTTTCTGGCCTTTTGTCAGGTTATTCATGCCCCCATTCTTATTCCCAGTGTCAAGTTTGATAATTTCCCGTACCACCGCCTCCTGGAAGGAATCAATTTTGTCGTGTTGGGTGTTAGGATTGAATCTAGACTTGGGTTTAAAATTGCTTGGGCTTCTCTTGCTGGTTTCCATGTCCAGCACCTCCAAGAGTTCCCGTTCTGATGTCCAATCCCTTTCCTCCTTCAGTGCAGCCAAACCCCCAATGTCTCCAATTGAGAGGAGATCAGCTGGTGTGTCAGGTACAGTGAGAATACTGCCACTCCTTGCCCCTTGAGCCTTTTAGAGTATGCATTTTGAGAAGTTTGAGTTTCCTAGCAAATAAAAAGACATCAATACGGGTGCAGGGGTAGTCAAAATTGTTAGTGGGGCAGAAAGAAAGACCTAGCTCAAGGAGTGATTGTTTATCTGGCGTGAGGTTGTGGGAAGACAGGTTAATAACAGTGAAAGAAGGCTCACCCATCCTTTGTTCCTCCTGCTGAACCTGACTCCCTTTCCACGTGATTTCTCGACTTCCTTTCCCGCCTCCACCTCTCCTGATTTTTTTTCTTTGGCGTTGTTTTCTCATTTTTAGGTCTCGGGACCGTTAAGCTGCGAAGCAGCTTCCAGTCAGGAGATCTTATGTTGTGTAGTAGGGCTTCAGAACCCGCCTCCCTGCTCTGTCTCTCCACCATTGGCTGGCTTCCTAAACAGAGGCCAGCCATTGGAGGAGAGAGCCGTCCCTCTAATGAAGCCCCGTCTTTTTCGGATTTGGGGACGTCATTTTTGCTGTTCTTTAGACAGTGACGTCGTCCGTCACTCAGAACAGCAAAACCCGGCCCCAATCCGAAATTTTTCAGAAGTTTTTGGCCGCCATTGTTGCCTGTCCACCGCCAAGTCTTGAAGTGCAGAGAGCCTCCTCCTCGAGTCGCCCGCGAGCCTGAAGGCAGCACCACAGTGAAGGTGAGCCGTTTTCCTGCCTACCCCGGCCTTTGCAAACAGCGCTTGAGCCCCTCCTCATGCCCCCCCGCCGCCCCACCGTTCAGGTCTGCTGCCGTGCGAAGCTACACGAGCTCTGAGGCCCGCATGACACTGTTCTCTTGCTGCTCCCGACTTTTGACCCAGATGTCCCCGTTTCCTTGCTGCTCCTCGCTGTTTTTTATCATTTGCATCCAGCCTGATCCCGAGTTTCTATCTATCTCCCCCAACCCCCCTTCCCTCCTTCGTCTCTCGTCACCCCCCCCTTCGTCTCTCCTCGCCCCCCGTTTCCGCTGCTCACCTCCCCCCACTCTCTCCCCACGGAGCTCCCATCTCTCTCGTCTACTTAGCTCTGAAGGATACTCCAGCAGTCGCGACGCCGTGGACCACACACCTCAGCCCCAGGACGCAGAAAAGCCCCCCGAGCCCCCATTTTGAACTTGCGCAGAGTAGAGGACAGCACCTTATGCCCGCACGCGGCGTTGTCGCGGGCCGCAACTTTACCTCGCCAGCCTGGACTCTGACACTTAGACACAGTAAGTACTGAGGCAGCCTGCTTGCCATTTAGTGCGCTGTTGCTAATTGTCACACTCTGCTCCGGTGCCCTATAGCTGAATTCAGATCCCCAAAAGATAAGGAGCCTTCCACGTGATATGTGTCTCAGTGTTCTGTTATTGTCAAACAAATTAATGCGACCCAGCAGACAGTGCGTGCCCAGCACCCCCTCGTGGATCCGCGCCCTGCCTGCTGTTTTTTCTGGAAAGGCCTTCGCCCTGCTGACCACGCGTGCGGTGCCCTTATTGGCCAGAGGCAGACAGATGGAAAACTAGCAGGCAGCTTTGATTTTCCTTCCCAATACACTCGCTGCCTCCCTAAGTGGCCGTTTTAGTCCACAGCACCCGGCCCACATGTGCAGCCCGGTATTCAGGAGATCATGGGGCCAGTGACATTCAAGGCAGTGTGGTAGGACAGGGGAGTCTGACTGCTGTAAACAACAAATCGAAAGGTTTAATAGGTATGTTAAAAGGTACTGGGGATGTGTGTCATGCCACCTCACTTAACATCTAGATAATAATTAGCTGCGGAATTCGGCACATTTCCCAGTTTCAACCGTTTTTTCTTAGCATGTAAGATTCATAGTTCAGTTTCTATTAGAAAAAAAAAACGTAAGCAAAGGATTAGATGATAATCTCACCCCTGGCATGTTCTGGAAAACTTTGGAGCTTTTGAGTTGATAGCGGTGAGATGCTTTCACCAGATCATGGCCTATGCAAACATAGTTTGTGTCTGTTTCCATACTTGCTTTTTTAAAGGGGATATTTGAAACTACACATTTATGAAAACATTACTAGGTCACTTTACACTTACAAGAAGCATCAGATATTACCTTTAATTGAATTTTGGATTACAATATGGACCACACCTTTGCTGCTGGAGTGGACGGGAAGACAACACAAACATGAATGTTTCCTAGTGTAATGTAACTGGTGCTCGTTTAAAGCGCTCCAATACCTTAATATCAAGTTCAAGTGACGCTCTATATAAAGAACTGAAAAAAAGGTGCCTCAAACAAATTTTGGGTTGCCCCTGGTGCATTAACATAGTTTAAGTAGCTGTTTACAGAAAGCATTGAACTGTAACGTGGGTTAGGTATCAGAACGTCAAGCCTTCACTTGCCTTACCTCACTTGCTTCACCATTAAGTGTTTTCTATCCTCATGTCAGGTTGTCCTGACTGAGCTTCCGTCTGAACCTGCATGGTTCTGTAGAAGGACACAAGTTAAGGGATTTTCTGGCCTTATTTAGCAGGCCGGCTTGTTTTCAACTCCTCAACAGGATACCTTACGCATGATACCACCCATTTCACCAAGATTTATATGGGTTTAAGATTAGGATAAAATACTATACCTAGGACATTTGAAGGGTTTTGTTTGCAACAAAATGGGGAAAATGTACATTACCTGCAGGGAGGCGTTAATTCAGAGTAGAGAGTGCAGAGTAGAGAGTGCAGAGTAGAGAGTGCAGAGTAGAGAGTGCAGGTGCAGAGTGCAGGTGCAGAGTGCAGAGCTGCGAGTGCAGGGTGAGTGTGTGCAGAGTGGTGTGTGCTGTTGAGTGCAGAGTGCGAGTGTGTGCAGAGTGGTGTGTGCTGTTGAGTGCAGAGTGCGAGTGTGTGCAGAGTAGTGAGTGCAGGTGCAGAGTGTGTGCAGAGTAGTGAGTGCAGGTGCAGAGGCCAGAGCTGCGAGTGCAGGGTGAGTGTGTGCAGAGTGGTGTGTGCTGTTGAGTGCAGTGTGTGAGTGTGTGCAGAGTGGTGTGTGCTGTTGAGTGCAGAGTGCGAGTGTGTGCAGAGTGGTGTGTGCTGTTGAGTGCAGAGTGCAAGTGTGTGCAGAGTGGTGTATGCTGTTGAGTGCAGAGTGCGAGTGTGTGCAGAGTGGTGTGTGCTGTTGAGTGCAGAGTGCAAGTGTGTGCAGAGTGGTGTGTGCTGTTGAGTGCAGAGTGCAAGTGTGTGAAGAGTGGTGTGTGCTGTTGAGTGCAAAGTGTGAGTGTGTGCAGAGTAGTGAGTGCAGGTGCAGAGTGCAGAGCTGCGAGTGCGTGCAGAGTGGTGTGTGCTGTTGAGTGCAGAGCTGTGAGGGCAGGTGCAGAGCTGCGAGTGCAGGTGCAGAGTAGTGAGTGCAGGTGCAGAGTAGTGAGTGCAGGTGCAGAGTAGTGAGTGCATGTGCAGAGTAGTGAGTGCATGTGCAGAGTAGTGAGTGTGTGCAGAGTAGTGAGTGCAGGTGCAGAGTGCTGTGTATTGGCAATGTAAATGACAATGCCATTTATTTATGATTTAAAGAAAAAAAAAGAAATGTCATGAGCAATGCCAATAGCTCTACCTTTAATGATGCCGAGACCATTGCATTGTAAATGCTTGTTCTTTTAGTCGTTTGCGCCTTGGCCCCTGGCTTTGCCGTAAAAAACGATACTCCTCTAGTGTGGTGAAAGGAGCGTTACCACTGCCAAAAGATGTTTGTCTCTCATCCAGGTCTGAGACATCTGAGCTTGACTCTAGCTGCCATAAAGCATAAGTACGTCTGAACTATTTCCTTGCACATCATACTTTTTTCCAAAAGTGAGTATTCGGCCTGAAGTGTAGTCATTCTTTTCTCTGATAAATTTCCATTTCTTTTTTGATTTTATTTCCTCCTCACATTTGTTAAGTCTGCACTCCAGCTCTTTGTAGAATGCTGTATCTCCTCTTGTTGAGGGTGCTTGTCAAGAGTTCCCTTGCAGAGATTTAAGTTCCATTGTGACCTGTTCCAACTCCAATGCTGCATATTTTGAAAGGATAACCAACATTCCTTTGCAGGTGGAAGCCATCAAGGCTGACCACTCGTCCGGTAGCTTGGGATGTGGTTCCTGGTAAGTGGGGGTTATGAGTATGGGGAGCCACTGTGATACCCGCCCCACCTCAATGTAATTATCCATGGAGATTACCTCCCAACTGCGGGTGATCTCCTTCTTCCGCAGTCTCTCATATGCACCAAGGGTCTGTTTCAATGATGCTCTGTCTGTGTGTGCGCCCCCTGTGGCCGTGCTGCTCCTCTGCCCTCCAACAGCCTCTTCCACGTTGAAAAGGTCTTTGGCTACAGCCAGCCGCTTGTGAAAACATTTACACATGGTAATGCTCCCCTAATAACCTCTTAGAGTCTCGCAGTAACCAGCGCCTCCGGTAATGCAAAGCGGTACAGGAATCATGTAAAGCATGGGCGTAGGAACTGTGGGGGACGTGGGGGACATATCCCCCCCAGAGTTTGGAGTGGGGGGGAAACAGGGGACAAGGGTGGGGGGGACGAGGGGACAAAATAATTTCCCCTCTCCCTTCTGTTATGCACAGGGCCATTAGCGCGCAAAAGCGCTACCTAATGGCCCTGTACTTGACCTGTGACCTCAACTGCCTGCAGTCAAAGAGGCCACCCGCCCTCTGCCCTTTGTTATTCTGCCATAAGGCTTAGCCAGTATGGGAAGGGTAGAGAAGGGAAAAAAACTCTTGTCTCTTTTCCGTCATTCCCAGAGAAGGCAAGGGCAGTGTCCGCTTCTCCTGCTCAGCCTCTGGTAGCTTCCCTCCCCCCCCCCCTCTCTCCTTATTCCTCCATCTCTTTCCATCGCTGTCTCGCCTATCTTTATGTGCGGATTTCAAAAGACAGCTGTTACATGCTCTCTCTTGCCTCTCATTTTCTTTATTTGTTCCCCCGTGAAATGGATCCAAAATTGAGCAGAACACTTTGGCTGGAAATGTCCTAATTTTCTGACCGGGTTCTATTCCAAAGTACAACCTCGGGACGGAGAGACCATAGTATAAAAATAAGAAAAAATATTAAATTACCAAATAAAGCAATACAGAGTGGTCAGCAGATAGGCCCGATTGTTATTTACACCCATGCACCTTAGCGCTGCTTTACAGAATTTTCCAGTGAAGCGCTACTCTCTTTTTATCTTCTTTGTTTGAACAACATTGTTTTCCCAGGGTGGGGAAGTGCACCATTCATAAAGGGACTGCAATACCTGGTTGAGGGGTGGACTGGAAAACGTTTAATATGAGCGTTTTCAACTGTTTTAATTATTTTAGCCTATAAAATGTGTACCACAGCTCTGTGTTGAGGGATTTGGTCTTTTTTAAACCAAACTGCTTATATTTTATAATGATATAAGCAATGGACATTGAAACAGCCCTTCCTAGTCCTGTAGTCATGTCTGGAACTTTTCAGGCAAAATCACTTACTGATTTCTGAATAATGAGTTTAAAACATTTAAGGTAACCTTGTTGTTCCTGCTTACATTTCACATGCTTTGCTCATCCTTGCATTCAGTGTTTGCTTTTTACAGGGTGTTGTTACTTTTTTTCAGGCAGCATTTTACTCTTGTCCAATGCATAATTTGAATTGAGTCTCAGCACAATTGGGTTGTAGCTGAAGGCAGTGCCAGATTAACCCAGTGGGGCAGTATGGTGTTCAGTGGGGGACAGGATCTGGCACTCTGGCCAGAGCTGCCAAATTTGGAACTTGAGCACCATTTTCAGCCTTCATGACCAGTCCACCAGTCCACACTCCTGACAGAGCTCATTCCGATGCTACACCTTAGAAGGCCTGATAGACGTTAGAAGCCCTGGTGTCTTAGCACCAGCAGGTTTACCCTAACGGTGGCAAGTGTGGGTTAACCTTGAAGGCCTGTCCACCACAATCCATGCAATTCATCTCCAGTCTTGCGAGCAGGCATACGAAGAAGCACACACTAGAGCGACAGTGACTCTGTCACTGAGGTCACAAGACCCTTGAGGCCATTCCACCTTGCCATTGGTACCTCCTTTGGACTTTTTCAGCACTAGTAGTGCAACTTACCAGGGGTTGGCAATGTTGGATTTGCATGCACATTAAACTCAGGGGATGATTATAATGGTGGTGGGACTGCCACATCACCGCATCGTTGACAGTCCCACCACCATTGATGACTGTATTACTGCCCGCCATATTCCAATGGCGGGCGGTTCCCTGGCACTCGGATAGCCTGATCGCCATGCACACTTCTCCCTTCCATAGGGAAGGGAGAAGGCTAGGATCCTTGTGTCTTGCAGAAAGGAGAGAAAAGGGTGTATCTGCTCTTCAGGAAGGATATACAATGCAGAAAGGGCCGGAATAGCCACTCTGGCATTTACTTTGTGGGCTGCAAGCTAATGATGCTTAATTTAAGTTGGTGTCTGCAGGTGAGGCGAACTGTATTCTTTGTTAGAGACCGGTACATTATTTAAACCATCAGACTGTAAAACTGAACAAGAGAAAGGCATCAAGAGTTGTTGGCAGAAGGAGGAAGGGAAATATGGAAAACAGAAAATAAGGAGAAAGCAAAGATGAGAAAGAACCTGGAAGAGTGAGATAATGT
Organism: Lissotriton vulgaris; assembly: GCF_964263255.1. Taxonomy (NCBI): domain Eukaryota; kingdom Metazoa; phylum Chordata; class Amphibia; order Caudata; family Salamandridae; genus Lissotriton; species Lissotriton vulgaris. The sequence continues at coordinate 42,823 of NW_028255756.1, read as the reverse complement.
GGAGGGAGAGTATGTTGGTGGATAAAGAAGGCAAGAGATGAAATCAGATAGACACCCTTGGTATTCAACAACCCAGCTCCAACACAGATTCCCTCACTACCACCCTTTAATAGTCCTGCCCAAGTCTCCATACCTACTCAGAAGCATTCAATTAGTTATATAGCGCCACTCATACCAGTGCAGGGTATCAACACTTTACATCATTCATACTACACAGAGGCACTCAATCATAGGTGTGTAAATCTGTGTATAGGAAATGTTAAATAAAACTACAGGGGGTAGGAGTCACATGTCATCCATACTTGTAGACAGTACTGTTTAAGAGTGCTTGGTCTGGATGTTGGAAAGTGGGTTAATAGTAGGGGCAAATGTATATCTGTCCCCGGCAATAAGGACACTACCTCAATATATAGCTCCATACCAGTCTTTGAAAATTATTCTCCTGCTCAACCCTTGCTAGCTTGGCTGTTAACAGGTATGTAAAGCATTTAAAAACACAAATTCAGTAAATAATTAAGACACAACACAATAAAAACACCAATTTAGAAAATTAAAAAAAAAATCTTTAAAATTAAAAAAATCCAATGCAGGGAAACGGGAATATGACTTTTAACATTTTTTGCACGATATAGCACATAGAAACGTATATCCCCTTTTGGTACATCTGGTCATGCTGGACCTGCTCAAAGTCAAAGTTTCAGGCCGACCCTATGAAGCCCTGCAGGGGCTACTCCTTGCGGTAGGTCTCGGTCAAAGTTTTTACCTTCTGACTTCGAAACTTTTCTGGAGCTTTTCTTCAAGGGGTCCGTCGAAGCTCTCAGCCACCCCTGATTCGGTGAGGGTTCGCCAGCTTGCCTTGCAACGAACTCCCAGTCAAACTTATGGAAGTCCAACCTGCGGAGCTTTCCAGCGGTACGAGCTAGGGATGCAGGCTGGCACACAGTTGATGGTGGGTGGCTTGGCTCTCCTGGTTGGCCCGGTCACCTTTTCTAAGTTCAGAATTAGAAATGTTTGCAGAGATTTTTCTTGCAGGGTCCCGCAATGCTTTTCACTAGGCCAGATTCGGTGAGGGTTCGCCAGCTTGGCTTTCTACCTACGCCCAATCAAACTCTGGAAGTCGGACCCCTGGAGCTTTTCAGCCGGAAGAACCTGGGCAGCAGGTCAACTCATGGTTGATGGTTGTCGGCTTGGCTGGTCAGAGTGAGTCGGTCCACTTATAGAGCTTTTTACCAAAGTTGCTCCAAACCTCTGGAACTTCTTCCTGAAGTTTTCCAAAGGGTCTCAAAGTGTCCAAAACTTACTCCACGGGTCTGGAATCTCCAGGATGGTCCTTGAAATGGACTTCAGTTACCACAATCCACTTGGACAAAACCCTTTCAAATTCACTGGTAGTTCTCCCTACTGGGGATTCTTGGTGGGCCAGGTTAGCTCTGTTAACCTTCAGCTTGCAGGGAGTCCACTCTTAAGTCCTTTTGAAGCAATCTAGTCCATAGGACTGTAATTCCAGATTGTGCAACAGGCAAAATCTTCAGTCCAGAGCCTGGTTGGTTCAAATCAAACTCCTCAGCAGGGACCCTTCTTCTCCCAAGTTTGAAGCAGCATCAGTGAAAAGGTGAAGGAAAAAAGTAAAAAAATTGGAATTGCACATCAGAAGTCTTACATGTTAGGCATGCAACGAGTCTCGTTTGGCCTCTTCCTAAAGAATTTTGGGCCTGTCCACGCTGTTGTTGATTGGAATTCCAGTTTCTACTTCTTAAACATCGAGTTAACTTGGCGCAATTATAGTCCACCATTGGTAAGCTATCTTTCTGTTCCCCGCATCTTGCCAAATATCATCATGTTCCCCCTTCCCTGAGCTTTACACAGTTGTTCTGGATTTGTAGGCTCCTTTGATTTAGAGAAGCCTTTCCTGCTTTGACTCCCTTAGACCCCACGTCCAGGCTAATGGGTGGTAAGTATCACCTGCATTTTGTTAAATCCAATCTGTAGAGAAGTTGGCCTTTCAATGTTCTAATGCCTCATTCCACCTGGCCCTAGAATGCCTTTTACATAATGATTGTTTCTGCCCAGCACTAGTTCATGCCAGGTGCATGCCTAACATGTAAGACGTCTGATGTGCAATTCCAATTTTTTAACTTTTTTCCTTCACCTTTTCACCATTTCATTAAAACATTCTTTGTTATGTTCTTTTCTTCCCATTTTTACAGTGTCTGAGGCCCTGATGAGAATCCCTGACGAATAAAAGGGGATTTGAAACGTGTAGGCCATTTTTCTACTGGTCTGCTTGTGTATCTAGGAGTCATTATCACTCCCAGGCTCCCCACCATCTTATGTACATTACCTTTTACTGTATTAATCTCTAATGAATGGTTCTAAATTCATCAACAGATAGGAATGTAATTTCTTTAATTTGTACTAAATGATTGTATAATTTGTGCAGATCCAGTACATTCTTCCTTTTTACTATAGTGGTAGTATGTGGTATGTCTGATTGGGATATGCATGTGGTGAATGCTGTGCTGACTGTGATATGATTGAGGTTCTAGAATGTATGAAGTCTCTATTGAATGTGGTTTTTTTGATGTGTCCTCATTTGTCTTAATTTCCCTAATGCTTCTCTTTTTATAAACAGATAAACTTTGTAATAACTGTTGAATTTCAAAAATAAAACTGCGACTAAAGAGCAATACCCCATTTTGAATTAGTTTTCTTGGTGTGGATGTTGAGTGTGACAATTGAATAAATATCATCAGTATTGGCAGTTCTTTCGTTATTTGCTGAAATAATTAATGGCATTGATGCTAACGGCTAGCTGCCGCCTACAGACTGACTGACTCACTGCCTCATGCTTTCACTAATATGGAAGCTTGTTCCTTCATGGAAAGTTACGGCCAGTAACCTGCCGCCCACCAAATTCTTGTACCTCCCCGTAGCTAGGACACGTTCCCAGCCGGCCGGCCTGATGTTGTGTCTTCGGAATGGAGAAAAATACAGTCTTTCGATAAGGGCCAGCCTGAGCCGGTTCTCTCCAAGCGAACAGCACCTCGTAACTAAAACATTACATTTGACCTAGAAGCATCTCAAGCTGCCGGGCAGAAAGAAAGATGGAGTCTCTCCCGTTTGAGGTCTACAAGGCCCGAAATAAGCATAACTCCATAGAAGGTATACTAACACTCTTACAAAAGGACGGATTTTCACTAATACTAATGAATCTATCCCCTAACATAAGTTTACAAGCCCTGATCTAAGGAAAAGGGTACGGAATTATATCAACACGCCTTGTGAATAGGCTCTATTTACGGTTCTAATCCTTCCACTAGAATGATAGTCGACTGAAGTCACCTCCAATCACCTTCCCTCAAGGAAGGGCCGAAAAAGTCGGTCAGAACATTTCACCCTTGACTTTAGGTTACTAATCATTCGCTAAATGGAACTAACATCTGTAGAAGAATAATATGAAACAAAACGAACTGATCTTTTTCTCGTACCAAATCTACAGTACTGGAGTAAGGAAGGAATGCACTGAATAAAGCAGCAAATAGCTACTAAAATGCTAATAGTGATCATAATACCCCCTAATATTTGGAAGGAATGCACTGAATAAAGCAGCAAATAGCTACTAAAATGCTAATAGTGATCATAATACCCCCTAATATTTGTTGTAGAGAATGTAAGTCAGGTAACCAATTGAAGAGCCAGTCAAACCAGCCCTGGTCAATGTGTTTTCTAACCTCTTCAGTCAAGTCATGAAGTTTGTCAATATGAGCCTGAATGGATTTAGTGTGATCCGATAAATTAAAACAGCAAAGGCCCTCAAAGTCAGAACAGTCATGTCCATGTTTGAGTAAAAGATAATCAATGGCAGCCCGGTTCTGCAAGATAGCTCTGCGTTCACCCTGGGCGTCCAGTAACATGTCAGATAAAATTGTAGAAGTATGATTAATAGACTGAACCATCCAGCAGGCTATCTTCCCAATAGATTTAGCATTATAGACAGCCAAGGCTGGAACACCAATAATTGAAATAGCTAAACTAAGGTATTCAGATTTGGAATATAAATGCAGGGAAGAATCACAGTCTTCATGTAACATCATAGCATCACGAACAACACGGGAATATGTATTAGGATGTGAAGAAAACATCAATAAGCTTAGTCTAGTGATGGCACACTGGCCTCCGGAAATGTTTGCAGGAATGTAGGGCCAGGAGGTATTACCACAAGAGAAAAGCCATCCAGAAGGTAACAACATTGTACGATAATGGCTAGGGGCAACTACTAAACTTTTACAGGTCATATTATTTTTAACAGAAGTACATGATTTCGGAGGTCTTCGGGAGCACAAAGTTCGTTCATGAGCTGAAAAAGAAGTGGCCGCCTTTAGTTTCAAATGCATACATTCAGTAATTGCATTGGGATCACATGTAAGGAAGAAGCAATAATCTCCTTGAGTAATATTATATGTGGTTATTTGGGAATGAATCGGTGGTATTGGATCTAAAAGTACAGTGCATAAAGGACAATACTCATGGGTTGCGAAATCACCAAGGATCACGTTGGGGCGGGCATTTGATATATTAAAGATATGAGTTAAAGTCTCCAACGAAGCGGGGACAGCAACCAAACAGGTCGCTAGAATGTCAGTCACCGAACGCATCGGTGTCAAGCAAAAATGTGGAGAATTGGTAACTCGTTTAGCTAAAGTAGTCCAAAAATTAGATGATGAATCCCACGCAGCCAAGGAACGCGGTACTCGGGTTATCGAATCAACCAAAGTCTGTGGGTTCCCTCCTTTCCCGACGTAGCAGACCAAAAGGAGTCCAACGCCGAAACATCCTGCAGCAACAGTCCAGAGAGTGATCTGAACGAAAATCAAATACAGGCATTATTCATTCTCGTAAGTAACATTTGTCAGCCGGGACAGCTTCCCAGCTATCTTTCCCTGGTCTCATGACTAGAATCGTATTTTCATGACCGGTTGCAATAATTTCAGCTTGTTCAGGGGGATTTTTAGGCGATTGCACCCATACTCTAGCTCCAGGATTATCCGTGGAGCCAAAGCCTTTTTGTCCTCGTACAGTTAGCAACGTTGGGGCAGTGCCTTTTTTAATCTCACCACTGAAAACAGGCATTATCAGCAACTGAGCAATTCGGTCCGTTTTGTGAATTAATAAATCAACCTCACTGCTATTCAGCAGGAGCACCTTAATCTCTCCCTGATAATCACTGTCAATGACTCCTCAGAGTACTTGAATGCCTTTTAAGGCCAGGCCCGATCTAGGGGCAATCAGTCCAAAATTTCCAGTTGGTATTGGAGGGGCGAGATTTCGATCGATACCTTATCACTATTGATCTAAAACCCCGATCTGGTCGACTGAACCTTTATTGCCTGTCATTGAGGGAAGAAAGTGCATCTCTTACCAAGTTAGTTCACCCAATAAAGGACTCCGCTCCAAAGGATCACAAACAACTTCTAGCTTTCAAAGATTTATTATAAAGTTAATATAAGCTGCAAATACAGGCATCTCAGAATGAGATTCACCAGATACACGGGCCCAACTACATACATGTGCTCTCTGAAAGCCCTCAGACGAGCAACGGAAACTACAAGAACCAGTTCTAAAAATAATAGGGCTATTAGCATAGACACGTATTGAGATCTCTCAGTCATTTACAGCCGGAGGGAAAATACAGGTTAGGCTGTCCCTACCCTGATCTAGATGGTATCCCTACTTAACCAGGTCCCAACCTAACAAAAGGTGTCAGCAGTGAATGACCCCCAAGGGAAGTCACCCACTCTCAGTCTCTTGGTGAAAACCTATAGTTCTCCAGTCATGACCCCTCTCTGCCTACCCATCCGCTCTCTAAAGTGCCCTCAGGCATCTGCTCTAACTCCACCCAGGGGTGCTGTCCCTAATACAAAAATACAACAACATTTGGGACGCCCCTCGTGAGACGCCCCTTACGTGGTGTAGCTTCTGGCTTTTTCCATGATGAGGCTTCGTGGTTAGAGTCGACCTTGCTTCTCAGACTCTTCTCCGGCCCGCTGATACCCCTTAAACATTCCGGAACCCTCCTCCATGTCTGGTCCGTCTCTTGAACAAACCTCTATTCATATTATTTATAATTGGATCCCCCCTTTCTCTTGCAGACAGACATCTGCAGCCAAAATACCAATTCTCATAGACTTCCAACCAAGGTTTGCAACATTTTCCAGACCAGACCAGTATGTGTAAATCACTGTTAAACTTTTCAGGCCTACAACATTTCTCTTAATGATTATAGCATTCAACTTTTTCTTTAATTAATAGCATGTTAGTACTTTTATTCTGCTATTCAGTAAACACATCTATAAATCTTGGTCTATTAACGTTATTACTTAAAACATTAGTGCAATCCATGTTATGAAATGAACCACCTTCCCCCTCCCCTCTAACTCTGGCCCTAAGGCCTACCACATTCGACGTTTCCGTATGCCATCTTACATTTTAGCAGCTACACAACATGGATTCAGGAATAATCATGTCTAATAAAATCATATAGTTTCACACATTTCTGCATTAGTTCCACTTCTACTTAAATCTCTACATTAACTACATATTTCTGAATATAGATGTAGGTACTATCAGCACTCATGGCATTTCTCTTCATGACTTGTGCTTACTACGTGTAAGTGTGATGCACTTCTACATTTAGGTCAGTTTGCGCTCTCTCAGTTCCCCCCTTTGATGACCTCTCGGGGTCATCATTAACATTTAAACTGCAGTGATTGCTAGCATAACTCGTTTCTGTGTTTCCAGAGCCCTCAGACTCCGGTACTGACTATCTTGTATGGCAGCCAATCTCTGCAGCTGTTTTCTCTGAGCCCTCTCTGACCTTCTTGCTCTGTACCATTTGAATACCCTCACCAATCCCCACAACACGATCCCACAGATCAATATTATGATGATAGGTTTTAGTATTTTCCACACAAAGCTTTTGCCTAAGGTGGTGAGCCAACCTCCAGCTTCACTTATTCCATGGCCCACCTTTTCCCAGACATTTTCTCTGCTCAGGTCTTCGATCTCTTTGTGAATATCAGTTATGTTCCTAATAACTTTCTCAAGGGGCTTCGAATTGTCTGGAATGTAAGTACAACATTCCTGGACCTTCAAAGCCTTACAGACTCCGCCCTCTTTTGCTAATAGGACGTCTAATGCAAGACGGTTCTGGAGAACCATAGCCCTTATCGATTGCATCTCTCCTTCTACCAGCATTAAGGACTGAGCAGTGCTGGCAGACAACCTGTCTACGACTGTTGCCAGTCGTCTAATTTTAACATCATTAAGGATTAATCCCAAAAGAGGGAACACAGCTCCAAAGACATCTCCAACCATTTCTACACCTCCTACATCTCTCCTTCCCCTCGATGATGTCTTGCCCTCGATGATCTCTAAGTCTTGGGCATGATATATTTTAGGGAAGATAATTGCCAAGTAACATGATCCATACCAGTTGTCAGGTAGTCTCACGTAGGCATTTCTTCCACATACAAAATATACATTTGGAATCACTTGCATTCCCTTCAGGAAGTCCTTAGTATAGTACTCTAAATTGAAAGCATGTTCACAGCTAACTTCTCCCACGTATACATTTTCATAATACGTTTTGGCTCTATGAAGACATAACTTTCCTCTCTGCGTTCTATCTAAAGCTATTGGACCACTACTACCCTTTCTCTTGTGTGCCTTTTCTTCCTCGGTCCAATCTGTTTTCCATTGTCCTGATTTTTTCAAAATCTTTTGTCTCCTATTTCGATCATCCACCTGCCCTATGAACTTTTTCTCGACTTCTGACACCTTGCGTGTCAGGTTATTTCTGCGGGCATGTGAAGTATCTAAGGTAATCCAAGGAATGAAAAACTTTGCCAACCTGTCTTCACTCTTCCAGTAGTCCCATTTGTTCATCTGTTTATAATTTGGGACTTCTGGTAACACTGCATCGTAATTGGAGAAATAGTATTCAAAACTATCTCTCCCATAAAATATACTAAGCAACAAGCTACATGTAATGCCATATGTCAGCGGGAGGTGATGATATCGAATGCCTTCATCTACAGACGCCGGCAACTGCATGCAAACATAGCAGTCCTTAACCTCCATGGCATCCACGTATTCATACAGAAGTTTAGCATAAGCATTTGACCTAAAGTCTCCTTGGGACTCATCTACGTGTAACCTGCGGGCTTCTGCAGCTAATGACGCTTTCTCTTGAGTGTTTTCCCCTTTCTCACCAGCAACAGTGGGTGTAAGCGCCTCTACAGATTTCACATCAGTTACCTTTGCCTCTTCCTCACGTCCCTTTACATAAGAGACTGTTACTACTAAAGCTATTAATATTATTACTCCTACTATTAGTGTGCCTATTATACATTTAGCTCTGCGGTTCTGGGTGCCGGCTTCCATTTCGTCAGACAGTATGGCTCTCTCGTATCTTAACACAAAGTTCTTTCCTTTCCGCTCCTTTACAGTCTCTTTTACTCCTTTTGTCCTTAGAACCACACAACTGGAAGCTGACAACCTTTTTCGCAAAAGTCCTTTAACAGTTCAATACAGACAACCCTAGCCCTTCTCCATCAACTCAAGGGAAGGTCCCTAAGATTCTCTGCTTCCTGGGCGCTAGGTAATCTTCTTTTCTTCTCGCTTATTTACAAAGTCTTTTAAGCATCTACTATCAGGCCTGTGCCTGCAGCTTCGATAGCAAAGTTCAATATTTCCAAACGAAGATTGTGCTGTTCATGGGCTGTTATTTTTGTACCAAAATCGGGGAATTGCAATTCTGTGAGAAACATGTGTTTTAACTTGCTGAGGCGGGGAGGTCGGGGGAGCATGAATGTCAGTGACCCTTCTTGTTCGACTCCGGGTACTAACAGTCGTATTTCCACTGTGACGATGGGCTCAGAACTGGACACCACCACCGCTCGGATCATCCCTGTCACCGGTTTCGAAGACATCTGTCGCCAGATATGTCCACTCAGGGGTGGAGTATCTTCTGCTAGGTACACGCACTCTTCTTGACCTCCTCAAGACCGGTGCTTCAGCGCCCTGAGCACCTTCTTCCGGGTCTGAATCCTCTGATATCGGAGGAAGGGTTCTCTCTGGAGTTGACCTCAGACTAGAGCTTCTTCTCTGCGGCCAATCCGCTTCTCCACGTACCCTTCTACTCCTTCCCCTTCTTGTCTGTTCACGCTCTCTGTCAGACCTGTCAGTGTCTGACTCGTACTCCCAGCTACTTTCTCCTTCAGTAGCGTCGTCTGTTTCGCTGCTGTACTGACCGTCCTCAGCTTGGTCAGACTCGTTCCCTGCTTCCGCTGGCACCTCTACAGCTTGGCTGGCCCCCTCTATGGCTTCTCGGTCCGCAGCTGGACGTCTATCCGAGAGAGGAGCTGTGTCTTCCAGAGGTGCTGGAACCCTCCGCGTATGCGACGCGTGGATCCAGTTGGGCAGGCCTCCCACCTTCACTGCCGTGTTCGTGATCAGGATGATCTGGAAGGGCCCACGCCAACGAACATCCAAGCAGCTTCTTCTCACGTGTTTTTTCACCAGGACCCAGTCCCCAGGAAGCAAGTCATGACACGGGTCCTGGCACGATGGTACCTCGGCAGCCTGCACCTGAAGAGACACAGAATGAATGGCGTCAGACAGCCCCTTACAATAGTCCAGGATCATATCATCTGTGATGTTAATCAGTGCAGCAGTTGGGACAGAAGGTAACCTCATTGCTCTCCCCATCAACACCTCATGAGGAGACAAACCTGTTCTCCTATCCGGGGTACTACGGAGGCTCATAAGGACCAATGGCAACGCGTCAGGCCAACTCAAGGATGTTGATGAACACACCTTTGCAATTCTGGCCTTGATGGTGCCATTTATCTGCTCCACAATTCCTGAAGCCTCTGGTCGATAACTGCAATGCAATTTCTGATCTATGTTCAGAGCCGCACAAATCATCTTCACAAGCTTGCTGTTGAAATGCGTTCCCCTATCTGATTCCAAAGAGGCCGGCACCCCGAAGCGCGGAATAAGCTCCCTAAGTAGTAACTTGGCTACTGTGAGGGTGTCGCACCTACGTGTAGGGTATGCCTCAACCCATCTGGAGAATACGCAAACAACCACCAAGACATAGCGGAGGCGGTTGCACCTTGGCATTTCAATAAAATCTATCTGCATTCGATTGAATGGACCTCCTGACCTCCCAATGTGGCTCAGTGCAACTGGTGTCTTTTTCCCTACATTCAACTGCTGACACGTCACACAACGCTGGCACACTGCTTCGGCTGCTACTCTGAACTTAGGGTTGTACCAGGTCTGTCTAAACACTCTCAGCATAGCATCTCTTCCTAAGTGGACGGGACCATGTATGTGTCTGGCCATTGGGCTCACCATCTCATTGGGCAACACTGCTCTGCCATCTGCTGAGACCCAGAAATGGGCCTCACCCACCACACATCCTGCCTTTTGCCATGTTTCTTTTTCACAATCAGGAGCATTTTCTTGCATGTCTTTCAGTTCGTCCCAAGTATCAACAGTTTCTAATATCATGGCTAATTCAGTCCTTACATTTATTCCACCCACTTCCACCTCTGTGAAAGAGTACCCTGTTTCCGCGCAATACCGCGCGACTTCGTCGGCATATCTATTGCCTTGTGACACGAAGTCCATATTTCTGGTATGTGCGGTGCACTTCACAACTGCGATACCTGCTGGACATTGCAACGCCTCTAACAACAGGCGCACAAACTCTCCATTGCGAATGGGAGAGCCTGAAGAGGTCATGAAACCTCTTTGAGACCACAACTGCCCGTAATCATGAACTACCCCGTAACCATATTGACTGTCAGTGTATATGGTGACTCGGATTTGATTGCTTGCCAGGCAGGCACGCGTCAGGGCAATAATCTCGGCTACCTGAGCGGAGTGTACTCCTTCCAGGCATCCAGCTTCCACAACTCCAGTAATTGTACAAACAGCGTAAGCTGCTCTCAACTGCCCAACTTCGTCTCTTACACATGAGCCATCGACAAAGAAAATTTCATCTGGGTCAGTCAGTGGCTCATCTACGATGTCGGGTCTTGGTTTGGTGCATAGTTCAGTCACATCGAGGCAGTCATGGTCTGTACATTCATCATCATCCTCAATATCGTTTGGAAGTGGCATCAAGGTAGCAGGATTTAAAACAGAGCATCTCCTGAGGGTCACGTTCTCTGCAGCAAGAATGACTTGCTCATAGCGCGTGAGCCTGCTGTTCGTCAGATGCTGTGTTTTGGTCCTGGTCATCAACAATTCAACAGAGTGGGGCACATGCACCTCTAACGGGTGCCCCATGACTATATTTTCACACCTCTCAATGCTGACACCTGTTGCGGCAACGGATTTGAGACATCCGGGCAACGCTGCGGCTACTGGGTCTAAAGTAGCCGAGAAATAAGCGACTGGTCTACGGGCATTCCCATGAATTTGGACTAACACAGACAGCGCGCAACCTTCTCTCTCACAACAGTAGAGCAAGAATGGTTTATCATAATCTGGCATTCCCAGAGCCGGAGCACGACACAAGTCCTCTCTCAGCTGCAGGAACGCCATCAAACAGTCTTTGTCCCATGGTACCGGATCGCTCACCTCCTTGTGCGTCAGTTTTTGCAAGGGCTTTGCTTTCAGTGAAAAGTTTGCAATCCACTGTCGGCAATATCCCACCATTCCTAGGAACATCCTGACTTCTCTCTGTGTTTTAGGCGCATTCATCTTCATGATGGCCTCTATCCTGTCTGGTGACACTTTTCGTTTACCTTTCTCAATTCTGTGTCCCAAGTACTGCTCCTCTGTCAGGCAGTACTGCAATTTTCCCGGGGACACCTTATGCCCATTCTCAGCTAGGTGATTTAACAAAGCAATAGAGTCTTCCCTGCAAGCTTCCTCTGTTTCTGACGCCACAAGGAGGTCGTCTATGTACTGGACCAGAACTGACCTCTGGGGCAGCACTAGACTTTCAAGATTTTTCTTTAGAAGCTGGTTGAAGATCGATGGGCTCTCTGTATACCCCTGAGGAATACGACACCATGTTAGGACGCGACCTTCCAGCTTAAATGCGAAAAGAAAATGGCTTTCCTCGTCCAGAGGGATCGAGAAGAAAGCCTGACAAAGATCAATTACAGTGAACCATTCTGCTTGGAACGGTATCTGAAACAGTATCACTGATGGATTCGGTACCACTGGACAACACGAAACGACTATGTTATTAATCTTCCTGAGGTCCTGCACTATCCGGAATTTCCCATTTGGTTTCTGCAAACCCATAATCGGGGAGTTACATGGACTACCCACGATTTCCTTCAGTATTCCCTGCTTAATCATGGATTCGATCACGGGTTTTATGCCTGCAATCGTTTCTGGAGTCAATTTATATTGAGGTGTTCTTGGAAACTCAGCATGCGGTTTCACTACAATTTTCACTGGGTCCACCCCTTTCACCAACCCAATCTCTTCCCCAGTGAAATCCCACACTTCTGGAGCTACTGTCTCTCTCAGATCCCAGGGGAGCTCGTCTACTGTCAGAGTGGGATACAATTCCACACATATTCTGGAATTTGCGACTTTAAAGTCAGCATCATCGTCATTAGTCAATACCTCCACTCCCTGTGGTGTGCAGTATATGGTGCAATTTAACTTGCACAAAAGGTCTCTTCCTAGCAGACATACAGGACTAGAATCGCAAACCACAAACTGATGCTCATCACTGTACTTCCCTATTTTCACCTGCACGGGTTCAGTCAGAGGACTGGTCATTCTCCTGTTAGCGACCCCCACCACTTGTATGGTCTCTCCAGACATGGGCAGGCCTGGAACTGCGGCTGACCTGATCGTGGATCGAGTGGCTCCTGTGTCCACTAGAAATGTCGTGGGGAACCCTGCCACTTCGGCCTCAACATAGGGTCCCCTCTGGTCTACCTCCAGAGCTGCCCCGAGGGTGCAGTCTTCCCTTTCCACTCTCTGTCCAGTTAGTGGGTCCACATAATAGCACTCCTCTCCTCCTACAAACAGGGGCATCTGTCTATACGTCTTACCCATGGTCCCTACTCTGGGTGGCTGCGGGAACTGGGCTCGGGGAGGAGGGCCCCCCCCTTTGAGCACCTTTCCCTGGTATTGCGTTACCCCTCTTGTAGGCGCACTCTGGGTCTCTTCTTTTTCTACCTCTTGGTCTCCTATCTCAACATTATAGGGACACTCGCGTTTCCAATGCCCCACCTCGTTACACTGGTGGCACCGAGTTGTTTTCTTTAAGGCAGTTATATCTATCCTAGGTTTAAAGGTGGAGTTCTCCTCATTGCCCTTGTTCTGACAGTACTGTTTCTTTCCTCCCGTGCCTGTTCCTGGTTGCTGTTGCTGCTGTCCCCCCTTCCCTGCTGCCTGCATCTGTACCACCATCAGTTTCTCCTTTAGTTTCTTAGCCTTGGAGTCTATCTCATCACAGCAGTACCTGGCATACCTCAGTATTTCGTCTAGGGGTTTATTTTGCCAACAAATCAAGTGTTGCTGTATCATTAAACTAATATCCGGTCTCAGGCCCAAGACGAACTTGGACACAAATTGCCCTATGTCCTTTGGATCCATTACATCCAGACCGCTATACTGTTTAAACGCCTTCAGCAATCTCTCATAGTATTCGTGAACTGTCTCTTTGGGTTCCTGTCTTGTTCGGTCAATTTTGACCCAATCTATGTCTTGCATTGGCACTTTATCTTTCAGCCAAGTCATTACTCTCTCGAATTTTGCCATCACAATCTCAGACGGCCCATTAGTCTTAGCATCTCTCTCTGGCTCTATGGTGGGCCACTCAGCGCTAACCTTGCATGCGGTCCACAAATCTCCTGGCACTACTATGTCAAACAGCGTGTTTAGATCTATCCATAGGACCTTTGAGATTTTTACGAATCTCTCCACTTGCTTGTACCACTCCACTGGGTTTTCCCGCAGTTTGGGAAAGGAGGTGGTAAAAGCAGCTAAATCTCCCCTACTCCAAGGGACGTGGACATAGGTCCCATTTGCGACTTCCCTCAAAGGGTATGCCTCTACTCCCTGCTGTCTTCCTGGTGTCATTCCAAGTGTGCTTCTCCTGACGGTCCCTTTCTTGGACCACCTCTCTTCCCACTTATCTAGGGCCCTCCATGTCCTTATTCCAGTGATCAGCTCCCTTATGTGTGTTTTCAATCCGATGGTTCTCCTCTCATCTAGATCTCGATCTGTGTAATGTAGTCTGTGGTTACCCTGTAATGCTTTGGTCCTCGACAGGTCCACCATATATTTGCCTGCTAGTTCTACTAATTTCTCATGGATTGCTCTCGCCTTTCGAGTTACGTCCTTTGCCATGAACAGAATTTCATCCTGCTCATACATTTCCATTCTTTCTAAGGGCAGGGTACCATCTACCATATCATCCAGATCTGACCTTAGGCTGGAGACATCTAGTCTTTTGGCTTTTATCTCTGCTCGTAATGACTCCTTCAAGGGAGGCTCACAAGTTTCTCTCCCATCCCAACTCCGAGCCCTACGTTTGGGTTCGGGAGAGTTGGGGAGTGTCCTCTCTTGCTCCCATCTCTCCAGGTCCCATGCTCGGCCATCCGATCTTGGAAGGTGATGGAACACGGGCCTGTTACCTCCTATCTTACTTTGTCCATTCTCTCTCTCTCCTCTCTTTTCACAGTAGGACTCTCTGTTATTCTCCCTTCGGTCTCCATTCTCTCTCGGCCTAGTATCACTCAGTATCTGATACGATCCTTCCTGATTCCCCATATTCCCTGGACTGCGCTCATGTTCGTCATCACAGGGACTATGGTGCGACCTCTCGCAACTCTCATTCTGTTCTCGGTTTCCGGGCACACAGTGGATACACTTAAAGCTGTCTCTATACTCTCGAGTCCTCCTGTCTTCCCCACTATGTATTGGGCGAGACAACCCCCCGTTCTCTGGGCCCCCGCTTTCTAGGTCTGCTCTACCTTCCTTCCGGGCCCAATGGGTGACTCCCCTACTGTCCTTCTTCCTCCCGTCCCACTCCGGACTGCTCTCTTCAGCCCCGCAGTGAGTCCGGGCTCTGCTGTCCTGACTTTCCCTTTCAGCTTCCGCAGCTATGATGTTCTTGTGAGCCTCTACTGCCTCATCCCACTTCTTCATGTACTCGTTTAACTCCTGAAAGGATTTCCGTCCTGATCCCCTCATCTCCACCGGCCATCTAAGGTCCCCCAGATCCCCTGCGGTGTGTACTGGGGTGCTCCACTCTCTTGGTATCGGCAACTGGCTTGGGGAGTTGATCGTATCATTCCTCCTTGCCATCTCTGCTCTTTCTCTGTCCCTCCGTACCCGTTCCTCCCCTCTAGCCCTCTCTGGGTCATATATCGATACTATAGGACCTATGGTAACAGGTACCTGTAGTGCATCGGGTAATGCGTAGGATGTGGCACACTCCGTCTCTGGCGGCCTTTGCACCACAAACCTCCCGACTACCTGTTGCACCTGGCTAGGCTGGGACAGTTCTTTCTTTGCAGCGGGATCCCAATCGGGACTGGGAAGCGGCCTATGCTCTCCTGCATTGCCCCCCCCCTTCTCACTATTCTCAACATCTCCCCCTGCTCTGTTATACGGGGGTGGCCTGTCTGTCAATAATCTGTTTATCAGGCTGTCCTCTGTCTCGCTCTCGTCATCTTCTTCTAGGGGGCTTTTGTTCCCGGGCATCTCTAACACTGGATATAATTTATTTACTTCCATGTTATGCACCCTCCATCTTTTAGCATCCGCATCCCACTTGGCATCCTGTACTGCCCTTACCGAACGTTTCACTCTTTCTTGCCGTCTGTTCATGTTCTTTTCATGCGCTGCCCTAATCCATGCATTAAGGGCTTCAAACTGGGTCGGTCTAGGCAAGGGTCTCGTTGAGGTCATAATTGCTTTTAATCTGTGTAGCACCTCTAATCTGAACGTCCCGTACTTCGGGAACGTGAGTTCCTCATTTCCGTCTGTAATCTTACTCCACTCTGAGATCCACAGAATCGTATGCAGCCCAACATTTGTCCCCATATAACGAGCTGGTGTACCCTCCGGCGGGGCTTCTTCCCCTTCATACGATCCCCGCCGCTCTTTCCTAAACAGCGCTCTTAACCATTTAAAACACTTCATAATTACGCGCACGATTTCCAGCTTGAATACTCTGTTTACTTCCTGATGACAATCCACCAATCCTAGCGCGGCTTTGCTAGCTGGCCTATCGCAGCGCGGTCTTTCACCGGCCGGCCAATCCCAGCGCGGCACTTTCTGACGTCACTAGTCTCCGCTTCGCAGCAGCACCCCTCCTTTCTCAGCTCTCCTCGCGGTCATGCATGCGTCCCATTCATACTCTGAAAAATGACTACTTCCGACCAAGCGGTCACTTCCCTCGACTGTACGTCCACAGTCTATCTGTAATTGTCAACACAACTGACGAGATGTCTATCGTCTCTCTGATAGGTTCTTTACACACACAGTAACCTCCGACCAGCGTCCGTTACTCACGCACTCACCCTTACGTTCCCCCTATCTCGGTCTTCCGGGTGATCAATGGTACCTCATGACCCCCTTCACTCTAGTTAACAATTACTCTGGGTGTCCGATACACCCGAACCACTTAAGCTCTCCTTGAACTTAAGATTTCCACCGGTTGTGCGCGCTCACAACCTGTTCCACAGTCACTCTACAGGCATTCAACTCCGCCAGACATTACAACATAGATACAATACAAAACACCGCAATCTTAACACGCATGACCCTTTATACTCACTCTCGACCGATACTGCTGCTTTTCTGTCTCACGTCATCCGGTCCTTCTTCGGCGGGCGGTTCTTCCGATCATCGATCTCTAGGGGCCTTGGGGTAATCTAACCTGGCCTAGATCACCTTCCTCAAGAAGGCAACCATCCTCTGCTACCAACTGGAGGGGCGAGATTTCGATCGATACCTTATCACTATTGATCTAAAACCCCGATCTGGTCGACTGAACCTTTATTGCCTGTCATTGAGGGAAGAAAGTGCATCTCTTACCAAGTTAGTTCACCCAATAAAGGACTCCGCTCCAAAGGATCACAAACAACTTCTAGCTTTCAAAGATTTATTATAAAGTTAATATAAGCTGCAAATACAGGCATCTCAGAATGAGATTCACCAGATACACGGGCCCAACTACATACATGTGCTCTCTGAAAGCCCTCAGACGAGCAACGGAAACTACAAGAACCAGTTCTAAAAATAATAGGGCTATTAGCATAGACACGTATTGAGATCTCTCAGTCATTTACAGCCGGAGGGAAAATACAGGTTAGGCTGTCCCTACCCTGATCTAGATGGTATCCCTACTTAACCAGGTCCCAACCTAACAAAAGGTGTCAGCAGTGAATGACCCCCAAGGGAAGTCACCCACTCTCAGTCTCTTGGTGAAAACCTATAGTTCTCCAGTCATGACCCCTCTCTGCCTACCCATCCGCTCTCTAAAGGGCCCTCAGGCATCTGCTCTAACTCCACCCAGGGGTGCTGTCCCTAATACAAAAATACAACAACATTTGGGACGCCCCTCGTGAGACGCCCCTTACGTGGTGTAGCTTCTGGCTTTTTCCATGATGAGGCTTCGTGGTTAGAGTCGACCTTGCTTCTCAGACTCTTCTCCGGCCCGCTGATACCCCTTAAACATTCCGGAACCCTCCTCCATGTCTGGTCCGTCTCTTGAACAAACCTCTATTCATATTATTTATAATTGGATCCCCCCTTTCTCTTGCAGACAGACATCTGCAGCCAAAATCCCAATTCTCATAGACTTCCAACCAAGGTTTGCAACATTTTCCAGACCAGACCAGTATGTGTAAATCACTGTTAAACTTTTCAGGCCTACAACATTTCTCTTAATGATTATAGCATTCAACTTTTTCTTTAATTAATAGCATGTTAGTACTTTTATTCTGCTATTCAGTAAACACATCTATAAATCTTGGTCTATTAACGTTATTACTTAAAACATTAGTGCAATCCATGTTATGAAATGAACCACCTTCCCCCTCCCCTCTAACTCTGGCCCTAAGGCCTACCACATTCGACGTTTCCGTATGCCATCTTACATTTTAGCAGCTACACAACATGGATTCAGTAATAATCATGTCTAATAAAATCATATAGTTTCACACATTTCTGCATTAGTTCCACTTCTACTTAAATCTCTACATTAACTACATATTTCTGAATATAGATGTAGGTACTATCAGCACTCATGGCATTTCTCTTCATGACTTGTGCTTACTACGTGTAAGTGTGATGCACTTCTACATTTAGGTCAGTTTGCGCTCTCTCAGTATACAGACACCAACACCAGTTTCAATGATAACTCGATCTCTGCTTTTAATAGTGGTGTCATTCATGGCATGCAGGTCCAAGCCTGCGGAACCTGGGGTTGCTCTGCATGGAGCCAGTGCTCCGGGGGAAATTTCCCAGTACATTACAGTATTGCCAACGGTGTTTGGCTTTGCATCAATAACTGGAGGAAATAAACGCATTAATGGAGATTCAGCATTTAAAAAGGGACGATTGTTTAGAATTAACAGTGCTTGAAACAAATTATCTCTCCAATTCTTATATTTATTGTCAGTTAATGTTCGCAATGGATCTTTCAGCAAACCATTCATTCTTTCAATAAGGCCTGATGCCTGTGGATAATATGGTATATGAAACACCCATTCAATGTTATTTTCCACACAAAATTCGTGCACCAATCTTCCACGAAAGTGGGATGCATTATCAGATTGAATTTGAAATGGAACACCATAATAGAGCATAATCAATTACAATGTTTTAATGGTATTCACTTGGGTGGCTTGTTTACAGGGAAAGGCCACTAAAAGGCCACTGTATGTATCAACAATGGTACAAACGTATTGGCAGTTTTTACTCATAGGGAGTGGACCAATATAATCAATCTGCCAAATTTGAGCGGGCAATTTTCCTCGATTTAAATGACCTTTAACAATTTGAGGTACTGTTCGTTGTCTAGAATGTTGACAAATAGGACAATGCAAAATGGTGTCTTTAATCAAATTTAAAGGAATATAAATTCCTAGATCGGCGGCCCACCTGCTAGTGGCTCTCTCTCCAAAATGTCCTGCTTTCTGGTGGGCCCACTTCGCCAATCCCGCCAAATCAGAATCTTGCATGTCCACCACTGCCTCAGCAATTTTAGATTTCTCATCTGCAATATTATGAAAGAATTTGTCAAGGGAGTTTATCGGGGTATGAGCATCCACATGAAAGATTGTAACAGTACTTTGTGGGAGCATTTCCCAAATTTCTTGCCATAATTCTTTTCCCCACAGTTCTTTTGAATGCAATTCCCAATTATGAGAATGCCAAGTCGGTAACCAGACCGCCAGTCCATTAGCAGTGGACCAGGAATCAGTAAAAATATGACATGTGCCAGGTAACTCTCGTTTCAAAACTTGATAAACAGCATATAATTCAGCAAATTGACTACTCTTTCCCTCACCAGTTGTACTCAGCAATTTTTGTGTGATGGGATTATAGGACACTGCCTTCCAATGCCTTTTCTCTCCAATGTACCTCGCTGAACCATCCGTAAACAACAGATGGTTTCTGTTCTCCGCGGAGAAATCATCAAATGGCTTACCCCACTTAACAGGAGATTCCTGTACTACAGGTACGGAGCAATCACTCTCAGTCTCAGTCGATGGCGCCTGCGCCACTTGCTCATGTAGGGATGCTACACCTTTCGGTCCCACACGTACCCTGTCTTGTATGTACCACTTCCACTTAATTACACTCGCCTCTAGAGCATGTCCAATTCGATGAGTTTTCGGCGAACTCAAACCCCACTGCATAATAGGAATTTCAGGTCTCAAAATCACATCATGTCCCAAAGTCAATTGCTCGGTATCCACCAGAGCCCAATAATATGCAAGCAACTGTTTCTCAAAAGGTGTATAACGCTCACCAGCATCGGGTAACTTTTTAGTCCAGAAACCTAATGGTACTTTATTTCTGCCTTGTTTTTGCCACAAACTCCAATTTGCATAAAGACCTTGCACGGACACATTCAAATCCACATCACCATCGCACACAGGCCATAAATCCAAAGCATACTGGATCGCTTCTTTTGCCAAATTAAACGCATCCTGCTGTAGTTTACCCCATTCAAACACATTCTTTTTGCGGGTGACTCGGTATAAAGGGGCCAATATCTGACTCAAATGTGGAATATGCTGGCGCCAAAAGCCAAATAAGCCAATGAAGCTTTGGGCTTCTTTCCTGTTTCTTGGGACTGCAAAATCAAGAATTTTCTGTTTCACTTCTGGAATCACTTCTCTGTGACCTTCATGCCAATTGATGCCTAAAAATTTCACATTTTGAGATGGACATTGCAACTTATTGGGATTGATTTCCCAACCTTTTATGCGTAAACAATCAATAATTTGATCTAACTGGGTCTGAACTTGGTCTTGTGTCTCACCTTGAATTAAAATGTCATCAATATAGTGACATATCTGGATTTGCGGGTGTACAGGTACTTCGGACAAATGTTCCGCCACCAGCCGGTGACAAATCGTAAGACTGTGTACATAGCCTTGGGGAAGACTTCTAAACGTCATTTGACGTCCATTCCATGTAAAACTGAATTGTTCCTGACACTCGGGGGCAATCGGAATTGAAAAGAAAGCATTGGCAATATCAATGGACGCATACCATGTACCTGAATGTTTTTGAATTCTCTCAATTAAAGTAGTTATGTCTGGTACTGCAACAGTCAAAGGGGGTGTGTGTTTGTTCAATTCGCGATAATCAACAGTCATGCGCCAAGAATTATCACTCTTGCGTACGGGCCAAACGGGATTATTCCAAGCAGAAGTGACCGGAGTTATAACTCCTGCGTCCACCAAATCCTGAATAGTAGCACTAATTTCTTCATGGCCACCTGGAATACGATACTGTTTCTGAGAAACAATTTTTGTAGCCTGGGGAATTTTAATGGGGGGCATTCTTAAACGACCAACCCGTACAGGTCTGGACGATATATAATGTTTAGTTCCAAATTGATAACAGCCGTCATCTAAATGCAAAGTCATTCCTTTTAAAATGTCAATTCCGATTATGTATTCCAATAGTGGCACAACTAATACAGAATATTCTTTTCGAGGAATTCTGCCTATTCTCATTTCAAGTGCAGTTTGCACTGCGGGGGTTTCCTTTCCACGTAACCAGTAATTGTGAAAAATTGGCCTTTAAATTTCTTTGATTTTCCATGAATAAGAGTGGCCTCCGCTCCCGTATCTACCAATGCTCGGGCTTTTTGGATATTACGATGTTTCAGAAAATTTCAATATCTACATAGGGTCTATTGTCTTTGTGAGCCCACCTGCGTACTGGAGCTTGACCTATTTCCTAGTCATTTTTACTGCGTTCTGTCAACCAGGACAAATCAGGATAAATGCTCTCATATTTCTTGGGTGTTAAAACATCATGTTCATATCCATCTCCATTACGAAATGTATTCCTGTCATCTGTATGATATTGTGAATTTCGATCAGAAAGTCTGTGTCGATCCTCCCTTCTCCTCAACTCAGGGGACTGATCCCTTTCCTCTCTATATCCGCTGTTAACACGGTCATCTCTCCCCCTTTCTCTTTCCCCCTCTCGCCCTCTCTCTTTTTCACGGCGAGGGGACACATCACGCTCATGCCGCCGTTCACCACGACGATCAGAATCATCACGACGTCTTTTATCCCCACTGTCATCAGAATATCCACGATCACAATCATTCTTTCGTACACGTCGGGCACCCTCCTTCCCATCCAAACCACGCTTGCGAAACATGTCCCACAAGCGATTATTAGGTTCACCATCAATGTCTTCCTGTTTCACACCATCAGCCAACAGTGCAAGAAACATATCACGTCTAGAAAATGTATGCTCACCAGGAGTACGAACCTCGGGTCTGGACTGCCTCTCAGGTTTAAACCAGTCACCCAACTCACCAAGCTGACGAACAGATTCAAGCACCATAGACAAAGCATTGCCAGTTTGATTGATTAACAAAGTCATCATAACTTGTTTATAAGCAACAGGGGAAGAACGGATGATGCGATTACGCACAGAAGAAGTTAACAAACCGTCCAACAATCTGTCAGCGGTACTCAGAAAAATCGCAGTTTTCATCACCTCCTCTTTCAGCCGTTGCGCCGCATCGCGCAAGGTATACCACGGCTTGTCATTCACAGGCCAATCAGATTCAGTAGGATATTTGTGATTACAGCCATCAGTCGCTAACTGGAGCAGACTAATTTGGCCAGCAGCATTATAATTCCGGAAATGATCTTGTACAGTAGAATCGGAACTTAAAGAGCAAAATTTCAAGGCATCTCCTGCATCTAACATGATACCTGCAGCGCCTAACTCATAAAGGCGCACCATCCACATAAGCAAGGCCTCACCAGGCCGTTGTCAAAATCGTTGCAAAATATCACTAACTTCCTGTTGTGTAAAATCCTCCAAACTATCCATAGCAATACCATTTGGATTAGCAGGAGTTTGTTGTAATTTACGTCGAAAGACCGGATGCGCAGAAACCTCCGGATGAGCATCCGAAGAAGCCCGATCCATAGATTTAGAAGAACAATCAGAATGAGAAACGTCATTAGAACGGGAAGAGCGACCACGGGCGCCGGAAGCATCATGTGCATCACAGGAAGCAGATTTACAGTCACGTCCGGAACGAGAAAACTTGCGCCAGTCAGATTCCTCAGCCGAGGAACCAGGGGGCATATTATCAAGGACAGGCGATACATTATCGCCGCTTTTATCGGCAGGAAACTGCTGATAAAGCGGCGATAATGGCCTTGATAATATGCTCTATGAATTCCAATCGAAGCCCATGTTAGATGTGTTCACGTCTAACACGGGCTTCGATTGGAATTCATAGAGCATATTATCAAGGCCATTATCGCCGCTTTATCGGCAGTTTCCTGCCGATAAAAGCGGCGATAATGTATCGACTGTCCTTGATAATATGCCCCCAGAATCATTCGAGTCACAGATATTACCATCCCATTCATCAGGATTCCAGTCCAGCCCGGCTTTCGCCACGACTAGACGCACCTTCCGTTTGGAAACACAACCACAACAATTCTTATACTTGTATTTCGCAATTCGAACAGCAGCCCTTTCGGCTATAGTCTGATAAGTTTCAAGTTTATCGGCAAGCAATTTATTCTGACATCGCAAAAGAGTATGAGCATTTTGCACTTCAACAAACTTCTCTTCCATGTCAGCATATTGTGTCTGCAGTTTTAAAAGTTTCTCATGTTCAATCCTGCACGCAGTTAAAACAATCCAACCTCTGCATCCTAAAATAGGAAGCTCCTCACCCTTCCCTACTAGTGCTTTTTGTAAGCAAGAAATCACAGTAGCCGGCTCCGCCAGCTCCAAACAAGAACTCCAATTCTCACTCAAACCAGTAGAATCGGCCCACTCACGCGCCAAGGCCTCGTAAGGCGTAGATTCCCAGCCGGGAATTTCAACTGGCAATTTGAAAGTAGATTTTGACCTTCGCAAAAACATTTTGACAAATCAAAAAGATATATACAACTATTAACAAATAATATACAAAATAAACCACGTACAAGCCGAGCGCAAACCAACAAGATAAAAACAATACAGCGCACACAGGCTTCGTAAACAGTTCGTGACGCCAGATGTAACAACCGGATTCTCGGACCAGATAGAATCAGCTCATCAGAGCACAACCAACCCAGCCGGAACGTAATCACCTCCCTCCTTAGGACCTATTTACAACAGGTATCTATGTCTCCTACCCAAGGATGGGGAATTAGAAATGTACATGCCTAAGTTCTCTACAATATCACACTCATACCAGCTAGTCTCGCGGCAACTCAGGCCCAGACCGTTCTACCCTGGGGCAGTTCTGATTATATACCATTACACACTGGCCACAACCAGTGCTCGCTCAAGCCACAATCTTGTGGGTATAAATACCAGTATCCTCCCTGGTACTCTCTTTTATCTACGTACAAGCCACAATCTTGTGGGTATAGACACCAGTATCCCCCCTGGTGCTCGCTTACTTACATCACAAGCCACAATCCTGTGGGTATAAACACCAGTATCCCCCCTGGTGTCTCTTTAACGCCGCATCACAACGACGATCACTTTCCTATGAATACCATTAGCTCTCCATATTGGGGAATCTCTTGCTATTTACTAAAGGCATAATACTACGATATTATGGGTCACACGATGATAGCCAAATTAGATGATATGCAACTTATCCTCTACTTCAAGGGCTCCTCTCTCCCTCATTATTCAACCACTGCTTACCTGATCGGTAGTTGCGTCCGTTCGCAAAAAAGTAACTGACTAGAAGAACAGGTTACCTTTTCATATAAGAATAAGAGGCACATGCCGGTTCACTAAGAACTGGGGTACTTTATTTATCATAACAACAATATCAATATAACACTATACTATAACATATAGCCTGCGAAGGAAAATGAAAGGTTAGAATGTGCACGCTAATAAGAAAGGGTCGACGTCACCTTATTAATATGAAGTCTGGACTCAGCAGTCATCTGGGTTCCCTTCTCGTTTGTGCCTTGGCTCGTCTTTAAGGTCACACCTCTGCAGTCACGGATACACGTCTGCACCGCTATGCTCTGTCTCCTTCGCCTCCCTCCAAGTCACTGGAACCTTCCTCTCATCAGCTGCTTTCTCTCTGGCTGTTCTGCACTACTCCTCTCTCCTCTCAATCGCGGACCATCTTCACTTCTCGGCTTCGATCTTATAACTCAGTTTCAGCCACTCTGGTATTCGTTCCCTCAACTAACTGTTTCACTCTGAATGCTCTGATCTTAAAGGTCAAGGCTCACCAGCTGCTCCAGCTAAAATAACTTTAATCTTTCTAAGAGAGTATCAGCTTCTCGATCTGTCTCGGACTTTAAAATGGCGACTGTCTGCCCTGAAATAATTAATGGCATTGATGCTAACGGCTAGCTGCCGCCTACAGACTGACTGACTCACTGCCTCATGCTTTCACTAATATGAAAGCTTGTTCCTTCATGGAAAGTTACGGCCAGTAACCTGCCGCCCACCAAATTCTTGTACCTCCCAGTACCAAGGACACGTTCCCAGCCGGCCGGCATGATGTTGTGTCTTCGGAATGGAGAAAAATACAGTCTTTCGATAAGGGCCAGCCTGAGCCGGTTCTCTCCAAGCGAACAACACCTCGTAACTAAAACATTACATTTGACCTAGAAGCATCTCAAGCTGCCGGGGCAGAAAGAAAGATGGAGTCTCTCCCGTTTGAGGCCTACAAGGCCCGAAATAAGCATAACTCCATAGAAGGTATACTAACACTCTTACAAAAGGACGGATTATCACTAATACTAATGAATCTATCCCCTAACATAAGTTTACAAGCCCTGATCTAAGGAAAAGGGTACAGAATTATATCAACACACCTTGTGAATAGGCTCTATTTACGGTTCTAATCCTTCCACTAGAATGATAGTAGACTGAAGTCACCTCCAATCACCTTCCCTCAAGGAAGGGCCGAAAAAGTCGGTCAGAACAGACCCCCACCCCTAGAATACATAGGAAAGACTTTAGGGGTTCTGATTACATTAAAATATTGCAGATCCTCACTTCACAGTGCTCCTAGCACAAAAGCCGATTTTGGGAAGCACTATACTACAATGTAGGCAGTGAAATGTGCAATTTCACTAAGCCCAGGGCATATAACACTCATTTTATAAGGGCCCTCCTTGTAGATACCTGACCTCTAACCCCTGGGGATACCTAATATGCCCCAACATTGTAGTTTATCAATTTGTAAGTGCCCTAAACCCAAAAGTCAAGATTGGGCACAATTTGCATTTTAAAAGCAGTCCTCCAACACAGGTCTGCTTTTAAACTGACCTCAGGCTACAGCAGTCTACACATGCAAGAGCAGGAAGGGGTGCTGGCCTTTAAACCACTATTCTCTAATATATACTAGGGACTTAAAGGTAGTTTCAATCCCCATGCCCTATTATGTACTAGGGCCGTATAGGATAGGTCATGTCAATCATGGAGGTACCCTAACCCATAGTGCACCCTAGTGAATGTAGGTGTTTTTACTGTATTTGTAAGTGTCTCTTTCAACATAGCACTGGCCCTGGGCCTGGTTAGTCAGAGGCCAGGGTCAGTCAGAGTCAGGTACCACCAGTACGAGTCAGCAAAAAGTTGGGGAGTGCCCAGGGCACAGATGGCTTTGCAACACTAGAGAAGCACAAACCCAGAATTTAAAACATAACACCATGGTTGGGGGTTCTCTTTAATAATCAGAATTGATTTCCATCCTAATGAACCCATTTTCAAACTTTAGGATAATGAAAGACTGGGGAAAAAATCATAACGTTCTAATCTATACCTTGCCGTTTTCATGCAGCTCTTTGATGAAGGGTAATAGCTCACTGTTCAGTGTTAGGATTTTAACTTATAAACTGCAAATAGCAAAAGAATCTCTCAGACAAAAGCAGTAACTCACTGACCTATTTACATTATATGCATTTTGTGATCAGCGTGGTACACGATCTTTGTAGCGGGCATATTACCCCACTGTGGCTACCTTACCATGAGTCAAAACTTCCAGTACTGATCTCTCTCAATAAAGATCATGAATCACCGAAGTTATCTTCACATTTTTATTTGGTCTGATTACTATGTGAATGTAAACAACAATAAAGCATACATGCAAACTGTGACTACATGCCTGCTTTTCTCAATATTTCACTTCAAAACGATGCAAATGTATTTGTTTAATGGCTGGTGATTTGTATAGGGTCAATGGAAAATCCACAAGGTTGTCCCTGTCCCCCCCAGAATCTTAGTGTCTCCTACGCCCCTGATGTAAAGGGAACAAATCTCTCCCCGTGACATTTACATTTTGCTATAGAAAAGTCAATGTAAAATGTCCCACAATTAGAGAAAAGAAACTTGCTGGGTACAGGAACCGGGGACACAATACCTGCCGTCCAACGTTCCACATAGGTTCAAGTTAGGAGCGGGACCTCTGCCTTATTTTGAAAGTCTCTTTCATGCCGGATACACCGTTACAGCATGTCCAAAGCCGTCACTCGTCTTCTGCTGAAAGCAGTGTAGCCGTGCGGTGTTAGTGCAGGTCATCTGTTGAAGTCCGGATTGTTTCTGAAACACAGGAGCCGGGAATCGGAGCTTGGATAACTCCGTATAGAGAATTTTCAGCCTTCATCCGATTACATCCACCAAACAAGGCCGGTGCAGGGCAGACGGGCACAGAACCCATCAAACGTGCTTGAGAAGTCCTTGCTGATGCATCCGCGCCGCACCAAAAGAACACAGCCCGCACTCCAGGTAGGTCCAAAACAATGTATTTGAATAGCTGATGCATTTCGACCAGGAGGTCTTTGTCAAAGCTGGGAACTACACATTGTGGCACAGTATTCATAGCATACAGTGAGTCACAGTGGAGGGAAAAGAAAAAACAACATAGGAAAAAGACTTTGGGCACAAAATACATTTTTGCCATCTCATCAGTCACAGTGAGAATGTTTGCAATGTAATTAAATAGCAAGTGCCTCACCACAAAAAAGAAAAGAAAAACTGTATGTAAATATACATGTATATATGTCATGTGAAACACATGAGAAAAACGTCACAGGTGAGACATTGCAAGTGCAAGTAAATTCCCTACAGGCATGATCCCTTAAAGGGGAAAAAATCCCCACCATATTCTAAACAAACAATTTTGGCAAAAGATAGATAGATAGATAGATAGATAGATAGATAGATAGATAGATAGATAGATAGATAGATAGATAGATAGATAGATAGATAGATAGATAGATAGATAGATAGATAGATAGATAGATAGATAACTTCAAAGCCACACATTGCAATAGCTAATGGTATAGAAGAGAGGTTGAAAAAGGAAAAAGGCCAAAGAGGAGCCTTACAGTACTGCAGTACTGCCCGTTTGAACAGTTATGGTTCTGAGTTGAAAGGACCCAGTAGTATTATTCAATTTGAATCTGCAAGATCTGCCAATCTTAGTCTGAACCAACCACTTACAACTCTGAACTTTTAAAATCGTAATCCAATGATCCATGGTATCAAAGGTAGCCTACAAATCTAATAAGATGACCGCCCCTTAGTTGCTTTCGTCCAGGTGAGCTGGATGACTTACTATGATACGTTAAGGCTTCACAAAGTAGTAGTAACTGAGCTTATAAAGTAACTGAGCGTATACAGCGCCTGGTTACACTAGCCAGTGTGTCCCTGCGCAGTATCGCTGAGGAACCCATCCTGGCCTGTTCCTATGAGGCGCCCACTCCCGGGCACCCCAAGGTGAAGCCAGGCATCCTTAGCGATTAGGGCCGGTTTGGAGATTAAGCAAGCTATTGCCCAGAGTTGCAGAGTGGGACCCATGATTAGAGTAGGCACTGTGGCGAGAATTATCAGGTCCACAGATATTGAGCCCAAGACCCTGCCGCGACAGGAATTGAACCTTGGTCTCGGGTCAGATCTCTGCATCAGGGTCTACCGCTCTAACCAGTGAGCCACATTTCTCCACAAGAAGGAAGAAAAGGGATTAGCACCTTCATGAAAACCTGTAGTTACTGACATTTTTTCAGTCTGTTAGTCCGATGTCTATAAAATCTTGAATTTAATTTGGATTTATGTTTAGAAACAGTTTGAGGAGTGATGGTGTATTACTGAAACTGCATAGTGTGTAAATGAACCTCACACGTTTTAAACATAGCACACACCTCGTGTTCAGGTAAATTACCATAATGAAGATATTAATCCATGTTTGTAGACTATATCCCAGATACATGATGACATAGACTTCTTGAATGTCTTGAAATACTACTTCTTCCATTTCAAGCTAAGCCACTAGAATGGGAAGATAAGACACAATTCCACATCTATGACAAGAGATTTAACATCCAACCTCCCTCAGGTTGAATTTAGACCAGGTATGGGCACCAAGGGGCAGATTTACAAGCCCCTTGCGACACTTTTACGCCGCCGTTGCGTCACTTTTGTGACACAGCAGCGGCGTAAACAATGCACCACATTGTGACTTATTTACAACGTGACGCATCTAGGCAGATGCGTCCCGTTGTAAAGCCCTGCGCCACATGAAACCTGCATCAGGTTTCATGTGGGCGTTCTGTCGCAGGGTGGGCGTTCCCTCGCAGGAAAGCCCCATAAAACTGACGCAGTGAAATCTACAAGATTTCACTGAGTCAGTTTTACGACACTGCTGCGTTAAATCCTTACACCTGCTTGAAGCAGGCGTAAGGAGTGACGCACCACGTTGAGTATGGGTGGCCCCTGTGCATTGCAGGAGTTGCGTCGCGCTTGCGACGCGACTCCAGCAATGCGACGCCCATACGCCACAAGATGTGTCACGCATCTTCCCTTCCTTGCACCATGGTGCACCACATTGTAAATGCGGTGCATCTGTGGTGGCGGAAGGAGGGGATTGCATGACGCATCTGTTCTGGCGCATCCCTGACGATTTGCAGAGATGCGCCAGAACATGTAAATATGCCCCCAAGAGCGTTGCCCTCTCAATGCTTGTTGATCTGAGGATGGTGGTGAATGGCATCAGAGTCAAGGTTCTTAACAGTGCCTCTGATACTTTTAAGCATCACCTTTACTCCAGTGGCTGTCAGAGGCGGAGATCGAGAGTGTCGATCAGAGCTGGGTTTTCCTCGTTTCCATCAGAATAGCTTAAATCATTGGTTTTGTATGCCATTAAAACTGTCCCAAGACTTGTCAAATTAGGTGCATCAAAAGCCTCTATGATCCTAGCCCAATTAATAAACTATTACAAAAATATACAATTTTGTTACTACACGTTTGAACCGAGGAAATGCAGCATGTTCATCAAATACAGCATGTTGAACACACTGCTTCAAGACCTCTTTTCAAGTGTATTAAATTATATCATGTTTACGAAGGTCCTCACTGTCTGCAACGGCTCCAAATGCACAAGTTTATTTCACATAATGCAATATTTATTGTCCAAATAGCATTCTTTGACATAAAGTCTCTATTTTGGGGTGCAAATTACAGACAGTATACCATGTCAACTTTTGAGGTTGTTAGCCAGTTGCCTTCTGGCGGCACTCTCTTCCCATTTATCTGGAGTTAGGTCATTTTGAGTACAGCCCTTCTTCCTTTGGAACTCTCTTCCTAGGCAGCACAAGGAAGATGCAAACTAACTTTCTGATGCCTTTACAGATTTAGCTCCTTAGAGAACATTAAACAAAGTCAGTCTCATGTATGTCAAACTGAGATCAGGAGCACTGGAGAACCGGGCCTTTTGGGCCTGGTGGCGCAGGGTACGCCTTAAATCTCCGAGTTCACCCGCCTTGTCGGACAGAGACACAAGCACAGTTGTCTCAGAAGTACAGAGTAGGTTCTAAGGAGACTGCCACTTTATTCCGTGGCGCACAATCTTTTATAACACACATATTTACAACGTATATTCCCAATACATACAAGGCTAGCCAATAGGAAAAGTAGGAAAACAAACTATCAGGTATCCCAAATACGCCCTTCTTTCAGACCCTGTGTGTTACCCCTCCCCACAAGTTAATCAGTGCTAGTGCCTACAATCCAATTTGCAGGTGGCAGGATGTATTTGCGTGCCTCAAAGGATGGTTATGTAACAAGAGAATACAAGGAGAGAATAGCGAAGGCCAGTCGGATAAGATAAAGTAAGGAAAGAATAGGGGAAGCCAAATAGTCAATTGCGACAGGGATCAATCAACCCAGACATGTATTAGTGAACTCGGCCAGACCCTGACTTCGGCTTCGTAAACAAGGGCAGGGGGTTATTTTTTAACAGAAGAGACACGTAGCAGCTGGAAAAGGCAAAAACACTCCGTTCGCCGTGCTGCCTGAGTGAGGGCAACACAAAATGGCGACGGTACACAAAATGGCGACCGAATACGGGTCGAAGAGGGAAATCGAAGAACCTCAGTCCCTACTTTTGCCATTACTCAGGCAAAACGTAAAGGACTCAAGCTAGTCTGAGTCGATGTCAATGGCTATGAGGTCGTCGAGCTGTTGCTGCAACATCATTTTAATGTTCTCTGTTTTCTGTGACACAGGCCTTGGTACACACATGGTGGCACAAAGACCGCAAATGGCAGGGCCACACTGTAAACAAAGACAACGAGAGAAAATGATGGCCATAACCATTCCAAGGAAGGTTAATACCTTCCATCCCCATGTGAACAGTAGTCCCCAAAACCATCCTATCACAGACCAATCTCCTGTGTCCTGATGTATAGACTCGTGTCAGTGTCAGTGTCAGTGTCTAAAACCATCCTGTTCTGCACAGTCATAAGGCGGTCCGCCTGAAGTTCGGCTGTTAGATTACTCAACAACACGAACTAACTGTCTAATGTTTCTGCTATTGGTCATTGGGCCCCAGAAAGGAAGTAACCCTTTGATAAAGTCACCTCCTTCTTGTCCTGCTGTGTCCTTAGAATCAATAACCCCTCTGCCATATCTTTTTCTATGATGACCTGAAGGAGCAGTATATGTCGGAGGGAGAAGAAAAGCCACATAACAAGTTCCTGAAAAGTAGGTGGGAAGCCACGTGTAGGCTCTGTCTTGACAGACAAAATATGTGCCTTGAGATGGCACTAACGGTGAAGAAATCTGAGGTGAATAAATGTATGTATGGGAACAAACACTCTTTTCCTGTTGGTTTTTAATATTTTGGCCATTTATCTGCAGACATAAATTACCTCGATGAGGTATGGTCCATATTGGTGGGGATCTCCTTCGTCTAGCCTTATCTGTGAGGCTAGTAACGTAACGAGTCACGTTCCAACCATCATATGCTCGTTTCTCATCAACGGGAATCTTACCAATTTCGGCAATTCTAGGCATGGCCACTATTCCCTTTATCAGAGAACTATGACTAAAATCTGCTTCACCACCATATGGACCACCAGGAGGATATCGAAGTTGATTCTGATATACTTTAGAAAACATGGCCAAATAGGCCCAAGCGGAACCTTCGTAAGAACACGGAAGAACTAAATATGGCATCCCTCTCTCTGTGTTATGGGGCATAAGTCCACAAACCCAACAGTCAGTAGTATTGACTACCAGTTGATGCTGATGTAACAACTGGATAAATTAATTGTTGAATTATTCTGTTCTCCTAATTTGCTAGTGCTCTGGGAGTGTATGGAACTGATGCGGGGAGGCAGACGTAGGAAAAGATAAGGAAACAGAAATTGGAACAGGTGCTTGCTGCATAGTGTGAACAACCCAACTCACACAAGCCAATAAAATACATGAACATATTAAAATACATAAAAACAAATTCTTATATTTGCTTTTCATTTCTTGCTTTTCATCATTCTTTTCCACTTTAATATCTATTCTCAAAAGTGTTGCTCACAGTAATCTTCCTTGATCACTTAGCTGTGATTATTAGCCGTCCTATGACACTGCAAGTCCTGCAGACCTACTGTCACTACTCAGGTCACAACCTAAGACTCCTACAGTGATCCTGCAACTTGATGGATAGTGAAAAGAAATGTCTCTCTAAAATAGAACCAGAAAAAGAAAAAAAGTTCAATTGTTCTTAGTCAGTCTGGGTCTTCGATTGTACCGGGTCTTTCCAGGTACAGTTTGCTCTTGATACAAAGTCTCTGAATGTGTTGTATTCAATCGCAAATGTAATGGTACCGTTTCTTGTAACACGTCATTGTCTTCTTTTTCAGAGCTCGTTCGATCCATACCAGCACTACTGAAAGGTACAAACCGAGGGACCCTTTCGCTCTCACTATCACCTATACCCTTGTGTACCCACTGGTCAAAAGGCAAAGGTACCCTTTTGCAGTGCACGCCATGAACCCAATTCTTCTTTCTGACGACTTTTACTGCTGTACGTGTTACCAGTAGAACTTGCCGAGGCGGCCGCCAACGAGGTTCCAAATTCTTTTTCCTCTGAAAAGTCTTCAGGCAAACCAAGTCTCCGGGTTGTATGGAGTGACCTGGATCTGCGGAGGCCTCCAGCAATGCGTTTTGAACCTGTTGGTGAAGAACATGCAATTTAGTGGTGAGGTCATGTAAGTAGTCAATCAACATAGGATACGGAATGTCAGAGTACTTTTTAGGTCGAGGGACTCCCCAGACGTTAGCTGGGCGCCCAAAAACGGCCTCGTATGGGCTGAGTCCTAAGTGAGAATGTACAGTTGTTCTAGTAGATAAAAGTGCCAAAGGTAAAGCATCGGGCCAAGCAAGGCCCGTGCTGGCCTGAATCTTTACCAGTTTGAGCTTGAGAGTGCCATTATAGCACTCAACTAAACCTGCTGACTGAGGGTGGTTTGCCACATGGAATTTTTCCCTAATACCAAGACCCGCACACACCTTCTGCATAATTTGGCTTACAAATTCACTTCCATTGTCACTCCAGACAATTTGCAGCAAACCGAACCTCGGGAAGAATTTTTTCAAAAGGACTTTGGCAGTGGACAAAGTAGTATTGTCCTTTAGGGGGTAGGCCTCTATCCATCTGGAAAAGGCACAAACCACCACCAAACATACTTAAGGTTATTACAACGTTCCATATGAATGTAATCAATTTGTAATACCTCAAAAGGATACGTAGGGGGAGCAAAATGACCTGTCGGAGTTGGGGCTCCCTTTCCTGGATTATGCATCAAACAAACAATACAGTGTTTCACCACATTCTCTGCACATTTAGGAATTCCTTCATTCTGCCATACTGGAGACAGAAGTTTACATTTCCCTTTCGCACTGATGTGCCCTGGACCATGCGCCATAGTAACTACAGGAAGTACATAGGTGTTTGGTAACAGCCAACGCTGATGTTCTGACAATTCCATCCAACACCCTGTTGCGTCCAATATTTCCGTACTTTCTCTCCACTTAATCAATTCCTTCTCTGTAGCCTCTTCTTGAATCATTCTCACACTTTCTATTGTGTCCTCACACATTCCTCCTTCTCTGACCCATCTTGCAGGGCCTGCAACACACATACGACTTGTAGCATCTCTTGCAGTTTCTTTTGCTACCTCGTCTGCAAAAGCATTCCCGCGACCCACATCATCAGTGATACTTTTATGTGCACTGCACTTCACTATTGCTATTTGGGTAAATCGTTTTTGGCCACTATAGGTGTGGCAGGGTATACTCAGACATGAGTCCCTTTCTCACTGCTCCATCAGGATTCAAGCAAGCCGGGCCGAAGAAGGCTGAAATGCCAGAAACCGGTCCCCGGTAGCTTGTCTCCTTTCTGGTGAAGAATTGGCTTGGTAGTTTAGTCTGCCCTGTTCCCATGATGCACTGGGCCAGGGACAGACTGATTTGCATATAGCCAGATTCTGAGCTGGGATGGGGCAGTGAGATAAATAACGGTGATGGATCAAGCCCTGATCTTTGGACTGGGTAAGAGTGGTCTGTTTAACTCAGACACTCTGTTCATCACCACCCCCTTTTTGTAAATCATTTGGGTAGGCAAAGCATTGATTCGAGAAGGTCAGTTACCAACTGACCATGCTGTATCTTAGTCCCATGGGAAGTAAAGAATCCTCTTTCCTTCCACAAATGACCGAAGCTTTGAGCCACGCCAAAGCCATATTGGCTATCGGTGTAAACATTCACTCTCTTTCCCTTAGTCAACACACACGCTCTCGAAAGGGCAATCAGTTCAGCTGCTTGGGCTGAATTTTGTGTAATGCGTGCTGTCTCCACTACCGTATACAAGGTGGTAACAGCATAGGTCTCAGTCGTCTCGCCATTAGGAAGCTTGAAACAAGACCCATCCACCCATCGGATCCCATCCTGGTCCACAAGTGGTGTGTCTTTTAAGTCTATTCTGCCTTTCGTTTCCTCCTCTGTACTGAGAAAACAATCATGCTGTTCTTGAGTGTCTTTCTCTTCTGGAATGGGTAACAGTGTTGCTGGATTCAAAGTATTACACCGCTTGATGTGTATATGACTAGCCAAGAGCGTCATTTCATACCCAGACAAGCGGGTACTCGTGAGATGTTGTGTTTTTGTTCTGTTCAAAAGAGTATCCACTGCATGTGGTACCATAACAACAAGAGTGTTATCCAGTACCAATCCAGCAGATTGACGAATGGAGATCGCTGCTGCTGCTGTACCTCTGAGACAACTGGGCAATGCCTTGGCTACTGGATCTAATGTAGCCGAAAAATAGGCACATGGCCGCTGTTTGTCTCCAAATTTGTGCGTTAAAACTGACAACGCGCAACCTTCTCTTTCATGAACGTAGAGTGTGAAAGGCTTACTGTAATCCGGAGTACCTAATACAGGGGCAGAACACAAGGCAGCACGTAAGTCAGAAAAACTCTTCTGACATTTGTCAGTCCAGGGAAGAGGTTGGGGTATGTCTTTCAGAGTAAGTGCCAGCAGAGGTTTAGCCAACAAAGAAAAATTTGGAATCCACTGTCTACAATAAGAGGTGATGCCCAGAAAGGCACCCACCTCCCTTTGTGTGGATGGTACAGACATTTGTGAGATTGCTTGAATACGTTTTGAGGTCAATCGCCTTCCCTCCTTCTACAAGAGATGACCTAAGTAGGTAACCTCTTGGCGGCAATATTGCAATTTAGAGGGTGACACCTTGTGATGTAGGTCAGACAAATGACGCAACAGCGAAACAGTCACATTCTTACAAACTTCCTCGGAATGAGCAGCAACTAACAAATCATCCACATACTGAATAAGAGTAGCACCTGGGGTAAAGTGAAAGCATCGAGCTGAGATTTCAAAGCCTGACTATAAATGGAAGGACTCCCACAATAGCCTTGAGGTGCACGTTTGAACCGGAAACTTCGGCCTCCGAGAGAGAAGCCAAAAATATCCCTACTCTCCTCAGCAATAGGAATGCTGAAGAAAGCATTTTTGAGGTCAATGACTAAGAACCAAGAAGCGGAAGCAGGTACTATTGTGAGCAAGGCAGTGATATCTGGGACAACAGGAAACTGGGGAACAACAATCTTGTTGACCTCCCGAAGATCGATCACAAAATGATATACAGGAGGCTGAGAAGGATCAGTGCGTTTAGGAACAGGTAGAACAAGACTGTTGCAAACATTTCCATTTGTTTCTTCGACCACACCCTTCTAAACCAGATCATAGATGATAGCCAACAAAGCTCTATCACCATCGTTGGAAATTTTATACTGAGGAATGCGTGGTAATTTAACATTAGGCTTGACAGTAACCACGTAAGGCGGAATCTAGACCAGACCAACATCATTCGGAACCGTAGCCCAAAGCGTAGCAGGAAGAGAATGCAATTCGGGTGGGAGTTGGTCCTTAGACAAATACATAGGAGAAACCAACTTCTCACCTAGAGTAAGATGTGACCAGCGGGGGAACAATAAAATGTTGCATGTAGACGTTTCAATAAGTCCAAACCCAGCAAATTCTCAACACAACCAGTCGTTAGAAAGAGTGGGGCTTCCAAATTATAAGGACCAATAGAGATAGGCAAAGGGCAAGAAACCGGGGTACTAACTGGGGCGCCAGAGAATCCTACAGAATCATTTGTCAAGCCAGACAAAGGTGCCCCAGGGAGTTTGGAGTGAATGATACAACTTCTCATTGCTCCAGTATCCAAAAGAAATGGCTCTGAAACACCCAATGCAAAACTACAACATAAGGCCCATTCTGATCCACTGGAACTGATACAACTCCCTTGCTTTGTCCATGGCTGTCCTATCTAGTGTGAGAATCCTGAATCTCACTTTCAACAAAATAATCGTCATAATATTGCGCAGACTGAGTATTCTGCTGGTCAAAATAATTCATAGAATTCAGAGGGAGAAAGGAACGCTGCCCTTGAGACAACGCACCTCGCCCTCTACCTCTGGGTGCTGATTGAAAAACACCACGGCCTCGGAGCCCTGGGAATCCACCATTACGCTGCAATAAAAAATGGACAGCTATTCTTAAAATGACCTTCCCATTTACAATAGGCACATTGATTAGGACCTAGCAAAGGTCGCGGAACAAAGTGTTCACGGTTTTGTAACAACCTCTGAAGCTCGGGAGGCTGTTGAAATTGGCGCTGAGTGGAACGGGTGGGATAAGGCTGTTGCAAAAGAACCTTCGTTTTTCATTTTTTAGTCTTCTTTTCGATCTTATCCTTTTCCTCCTTATCCCTATTCTCGTAATATTGAGCAGTAGCTTGCACAGAGGTCTTCAAACTGTGGGGCGCGCCCCCTAGGGGTCCGTGAAAGGTTTCCAAGGGGGGCGCGAATGCCTCTGCAGTTACATGCAAATGAAGATTGCCTGGAACTGATCCCTTGTTCATTTGCGCATTTCCAGGCTGTCTTTATTTGCACGCAGCCATTTTAATTGGGACAAAAAAGATTCGGATGAAGAGAGGTCTCCGAGTGTCAAGAAGGTGGCTAAAAAGAAAATAAGTAAGTAGATTAAGTATTTTGTAGTTGGAAAATACTGTCACTGCAGATGTCCGTGTCTGAAATCTGTGCAACATATAATT
The DNA here is from genome assembly GCF_964263255.1 of Lissotriton vulgaris. NCBI lineage: Eukaryota > Metazoa > Chordata > Amphibia > Caudata > Salamandridae > Lissotriton > Lissotriton vulgaris. The sequence goes on along the minus strand of NW_028255756.1, from coordinate 5,142 downwards.
TCACCAGAGTTGACACTTTGGGGAATAGTGACATTTGTACTGAGAGTTCTACGTGGTCCCAGCCTGTGACAGAAAGCACTGTGGATATGTACGTTAGAATGTTATCCTTGCATTACACCCAGTCTAACAAAGGCTGCTGCAAAATGATGCACTGTTTGAGATAAAAACACGTTCCTACCAAATATAAGGTTGACTCAATTATGCAAGGAGAAAAGGTAAATTAAGAGGCGTAATCCAGCACATTGTGTGGTTAGGTTTACTACATTTTTTGTCATTTTTACTAATGGTAACACTGTGGGGGGAAAAATTATACCTCATAATTACCAGTTTAGCACCTAAATCCATCAATAAGCAACTGCAAGATGACCAATCAACCTTTATAAAGGGACTTAAGGCCTACTGCTCTGGAACACATGTCACCAGCTTCTTTTTAAGTAACTTTTGCTTAGTTTGAATTAGAATCAAATGTTTTAGTTAAAACCTGCAGATTATTCAGAAGATGATGGATTATGTAGCAAATGTGGTAAACCCATAACTATTCGGAAAGCGCTGCTACCTCAGAAACTCATAATTCCAGTGGCCCTGGCTTTAAGTGACTCAATCATTTCGTGGCTGGTAAGAGGATGTAGCTTAACGGCCAGAGCGCCTGACTTTGAAGCTGGGGAACCATGTTCAAGTCTTGACGGGAGGCTCAAGCATCCTGTAATTCTAGGCAAATCACTTAATCTCCCCTTGCCTGAAAAAAGATTAACGTGTCCATCTGTAATGCAACTGGTGCTCATGTAAATCGCTCTGATACCTTCAGGTCGAGTTTGCACTGTGTGAAACTTTTTTTTACAACTCTTGTTTCTGTTTTTAACTGTCTGCACCACCACCCCACATTTGCTTTCAGGGAGATGCACCGCAAAATCAGCATTGAACATTCAGGGGCAGTTGCTTTTGTAAAAGGTGAGTCCAGGGGATGGCAAGGAAGTAGTCAACAAAGCTCTATTCAGATGCAGACCCCTGATCCTCTTGAACCCCAGGACCTCAGAGTAATGGTCCAGGAGAAGGAGAAAAATAATGAGATTCATAAATATACTCAAAGAGATGGTCCAGAAGAGGAAGCACTGTGTAGGGGCTTCATTTTTATGGTTACAAATGGCCCCATTAGGACAGCAGGTAATGCTGTCCGCTGTGTAAGTGGCGCCACTGCTGCACATTTATAGCGGTCTTGCCGTGTAGTGGGTGCCCATTTTCCTTGTTAGCATTAGAGCCTAGATAATGTTTGCTTCTCTTTAACACAAAGGGGCAGAAAGAATCATTGGTACTGCAGGTACAGTGGCACCATGAACCAGAGGTACCAGGAACCAACTAAACATTAATGATGGCTGTTTATTATCCTTCGGGCATTTGGTCCCTATTATGATTAGGGGGGTTGGGTTGCCATTGTCCTGCCGCAGCCACCAGGGAACCACTGTTCCCTGGCAGTGGTGCAACAGTTAGGAGCATCAATATAATTGGTGGGACCGCTAGTCCTGTCAAATATATTAGGAGTCTCCTCTCTGCCATGGTTTTCATGGTGATTCCTCCTCCATGAAAACCTTGGTGGAGAGGAAACATAAGGGGTTCTACAGGACCCCGCTTGTGCCTCTGTAACATAGGGATGCATGCAGGAGGTCACAACATCGGCCCCCTGTGTGCATGCACCCTGGTTCCTGCACAGTATGAACTTTTCAGTCTATGCCATGCGGGAACTGTTTTTGGCTTTCCTATTGCGGTGCCCATTATCAGGCATCACCGTGGGAACATCAAAATAAAAGCCCACCAGACATGAGTTGCACTTATATTCTGGCCGGTAGCCCAACCACGGCTTTGGCGGTCAAAGTCGTAAACAGGCCCTTATTGTGGTTTATGAGCAATAGTAAAAGTACTCCTGAAATGACCTCATAAGCCATGCCCCTGCCTTCAGCCATATCCCTCCCGTTCACCCAATCCTTACAGTAAAGTTTTGTAGGGGCCTCACTGTAAAACATTTTGCTCAGGGGGGGCTCAGTGCAAAAAAGTTTAAAGACCTCTGAGCTAGTATCTGGGTAGACGAAGAAACAGCCCACAAACTTTCGGAGTCTTTCAATTTATGCGATAACTCTGGAAGTAAATTAAATACAAATTTATCCACGAATAATCGCTGTCCACACTCAGTACTCATATCTTGACCACTGTGATCGATGAACGTCTCCTCAAAACGAGTAAAGAAATCTGAGACACTCTCATCTTTCTTCTGTTTGTACACAGCTAACTTATCCCAGTTAACATGTAAACCAGGCATCATCGTTTTCATTAAAGTGATGATTCTACCGGGCAATTGTGCAATCAAATCATCTGGCTTAGCACCACCTACTTGTGCTGCATCCGCGGCAGTTATAGCAGCCCAATTACCACCTAAAGCTTGGTCGTGGTCCTCCCTACAAATCCGAGCCATAACGCTTGTGGGACTACATTTCCCATCAGCATATCAATATCGGCCAAATTCATGATACACACATCAACAGTCTGGGACAGCTCTTTATAATACCCAGCGGGATTTTTACGAGGGTCCGGTAAAGCCTGTTTAAGCGCCAAAACTTCAGATCGTTTCCAGGGGACATGTATCCATATACATTGGAAATTAGCAGGGACACGCAGAATATTGCCTGCCTGTGGAACCTCTTCTCTCCATACTGGAGGAACTTCCCTCATAGGATAATGTTTAATTTTCTGTCTAACTGCACGATCAGGTTCAAAAATAGTCTGAGAAGAAAATAAAGACCTGAAAGTGACAGGTGTCCTTACAGCGTCCTCAACTTCAGAATCCACAATAAGTCCTTTATCAAATTTAGCCTGTACGTCTAACAAACCCTGGGGAGCTAAACCTAAATCCATATCCTCCCATCCTTTGACAAGATTGTCACATATAACATTAAAAACATATCTCTGCGTGGGCGCATTCCACTGTTGAAAGGTGCTCATGATATTGTGCACACTATACTGTGGACCACTCATGATCCATTTGTGAGCAAGAGAGTCCAATGCAATTCGCTCGTCAGAACCTGGGAGTTGACTATGGGATTGCCTTCGAGAAAGAGCAGGAGTCATGGTAAAAGACCCAAAGAAGGGGGAGAAAAGGCCAGAAACGGCATCAACCAACCATTTACAAGCTCTGGGAGAATCCAACAGTAAAACTGGAGACAAGGTATTAAGCAAAGGAGGAGAAGAGCTGACCGTTACAAGAGGAACTGAGGGTGAAGGAGTCTGAGGTACAGAAGTCAGTGGCAAAGGAGGCGGGGTGGCAATACTGGAAGGGGCAATTGTGGAAGAGCTGGATCAACTGGCTGAACAACAGGTTGCTGAACAAGTGGTAACAATGGGGGTACGTTAGCACCTGGTACATAAGGCGGAGGCAATCTCAACAAATGGGACATTAAGGGATCTAAGTCAAGATCCTTACTCTGTGGAGAAGTAGGCAACACAGGGTAACATCTATCTATTGCCATACAATGCTGTCTTTCTGAGACTTCAATCGCTCGATCAATCTCATCTTCTTTAAACTGCTGGGCAGCCTGTCTAATCGTCATACCTTTCGCTTTCTTATCTCTTTTTGCCTGCTTAATTTCTCTCTGTTTGGCTTCCTTACGCCAGAGGCGGAAAGAGTCAAACATTGCCGCCGGGCTATTCTTTTGAACAAAATTGCTTCTAGATTGTCTAATATGTCAGGCTCAAAGCTACCATTTTGTGGACACTGCAGAACACCATCTTTCTTTGTGTATCGGATCCATGCCTCGTGAAAGGCAATGGGGCCAACACCATGTTTTGAATAGAGCTCATAAGTAGGAGTTCCAACCGGAGGAATCGGACTAGAGTCCTCCAGCCGGGAATCCCTATTGCAAACAAGACAACAAAACTTCCTGAATTTGCTAAGACCAGGCATCTTTAATTCACGTGTCTGCTTACATACTTCAAGGGGTTAAAGCAAATAACACAGCACAATTGTACTCACCCCTTGGCTTCGGCTATTGCAATGGTCGAATAGCAAACCCAAAGACAAAACAAAGAAGTGGGCTCTACCCAAGAATACTTAACTAAGTGTTCTCTCACGCCAACAGAGGTCCGTCTAACATCTCGCAATACCAGTCATCACAAAATGGACCAAGGCAGGGCAGCAGTCAGGGCAGCAGTCGTCAGCAGCCGTCAGAAAGGAGCAGACACGCTGCAAAAGACCTTCGGTCCACTTCGACATACAGGGGTCGCTTGACGTGGTTCGCGAATCATCCGGAATTTTCTTGCAAGGCTCCTCACGACCCTCGGGCTGAACCGCTACCACTGAAGCCGCCCCACGTTGGGTGCCAGTTGTAAAACCGGGCCTTATGGGCCTGGCGGTGCAGGGTACGCCTCAAATCTCCGAGTTCACCTGCCTTGTCGGACAGAGACACAAGACACTCTGTTAGGCGTAGAAAACCAGGTTTATTAGCTGCAGCTAAGCACAGTTGTCCCAGAAGTACATAGTAGGTTCTCAGGAGACTGCCACTTTATTCCGTGGCGCACAATCTTTTATAGCACACATATTTACAACGTATACTCCCAATACATACAATGCTAGCCTATAGGAAAAGTTGGAAAACAAACTATTAGGTATCCCAAATACACCCTTCTTTCAGACCCTGTGTGTCACCCCTCCCCACAAGTTAATCAGTGCTAGTGCCTACAATCCAATTTGCAGGTGGCAGGACGTATTTGCGTGCCTCAAAGGATGGTTATGTAACAAGAGAATACAAGGAGAGAATAGCGAAGGCCAGTCGGATAAGATAAAGTAAGGAACGAATAGGGGAAGCCAAATAGTCAGTTGAGACAGGGATCAATCAACCCAGACTTGGATTAGTGAACTCGGCCAGACCCTGACATCAGTTTCGTAAACAAGGGCAGGGGGTTATTTTTTAACAGAAGAGACACGTAGCAGCTGGAAAAGGCAAAAACACTCCGTTCGCCGTGCTGCCTGAGTGAGGGCAACACAAAATGGCGACGGGACACAAAATGGCGACCGAATACGGGACGAAGTTGGAAATCGAAGAACCTCAGCACCAGAAAACAATTTAGAGGCGCTGGTACACTTAATAAGTATTTCTAACA
>NW_028255755.1:0-14546 GCF_964263255.1 Lissotriton vulgaris | reverse complement strand
AGTGATGCAGAACAGCGGACACCTTTGTCAAGTCAAGTCAAGTCAAAGGATTTATATAGCGCACTACATACCCGGAGGGTTTCAAGGCGCTTAGGAAGGGGAGGAGAATTACTTGTCAAATATCCACGTTTTAAGTTGCTTTCTGAATGCTAGGTGGTTCTGGGTAAGGCGAAGGTAAGCGGGGAGAGAGTTCCATGTTTTAGCAGCCAGGTATGAAAAGGATCTGCCTCCCATGGTGGTCTTGTTGATGCGAGGTACAGTGGCGAGGGCTTGGCTGGACGAACGTAGTTGGCGGGAGGGGGTGTAGAAGAACAGTCGTGAGTTGAGGCATTCTGGACCGATGTCGTAGAGTGATTTGTGTGCGTGGGTAAGCAGTCGGAAAGTGATCCTCTTATTGACGGGTAGCCAGTGGAGGTCTTTAAGGTGACCAGAGATGTGATCGTTGCGTGGGATGTCTAATATGAGTCTGGCTGAGGCGTTTTGGATTCGCTGGAGTTTCTTCTGGAGTTTTGCGGTAGTACCTGCGTAGAGGGTGTTTCCGTAGTCCAGTCGGCTCGTGACCAGAGCGTGGGTGACTATTTTCCTTGTTTCGGAGGGGATCCAGCGAAATGTTTTTCTGAGCATGCGAAGAATGTTGAAGCAGGAAGAGGATACGGCGCTGACTTGTCTGTTCATTGAGAGTGAAGAATCCAGGATGATGCCTAGGTTCCGTGCGTGGTCTGTCGGGATGGGTGCTTTTCCGAGGGCTTCCGGCCACCAGGAGTCGTCCCATGCAGAGGGGGATGTTCCTAAGATGAGGACTTCTGTTTTGTCTGAGTTCAGTTTCAGACGGCTTTGTTTCATCCATTCGGCAACTTCTTTCATTCCTTCGTGTAGGTTGGTTTTGGCGGTGCTGGGGTCATTGGTGAGGGAAAGGATCAGTTGAGTGTCATCCGCGTATGAGATGATGTTGAGGTTGTGTTGGCGTGCGATGGCCGCGAGGGGGCTCATGTATACGTTGAAGAGGGTGGGACTGAGTGAGGATCCTTGTGGTACGCCGCAGATGACTTCAGAGGCCTCGGACTTGAATGGTGGAAGGCGGACTCTCTGGGTTCTTCCGGTGAGGAACGAGGTGATCCATTCAAGTGCTTTTCCTTGGATTCCGATGTTATTGAGGCGTTGTAAAAGGGTGTTGTGGCAGACTGTGTCGAATGCTGCAGAGAGGTCGAGGAGGATGAGGGCGACTGTGTCTCCATTGTCCAGTAGAGTTCGAATGTCGTCTGTTGCTGCGATGAGGGCGGTCTCAGTGCTGTGTTTTGCTCGGAAGCCAGATTGTGAGGGGTCGAGGGATTTGTTGGCTTCGAGGAAGGCGGCGAGCTGGTTGTTGACAGCTTTCTCGATGACTTTGGCCGGGAATGGAAGGAGCGAGATGGGGCGGTAATTTTTGAGTTCGGTGGGGTCCGCTGTGTGAATGATGTAATATGTGACATCATCAGCAGTGGATTGCGGGTGCGCGATATATAGTTAGTGCAACTAACTATATATGCGAATTTCAATGGTTTTGTGTGAGTAAAATAAGGTTTTGTAAATGCTAATCCCTAACAATATATGGTCTATAACCTATGGTTTTTTCAGTGAATTTTCAAGGTTTTGCAAATGCTAATTCCTAACTATATATGGTTTACAAACTATGTTTCTTTCAGTGAATTTCAATGGTTTTTTAATAACAAATATCAAAAGCTGTAAAATGTATTCTTCTTTTAAAGAAAAAATATATTTTATACGTTTTTAATATAATTTTTTTATGTATATATATTTTTTTTTATTATTTTTTTTTGTTTCGCTACCGGTCTGCGCACCGGGTAGCTTCCCGTTAGCTCAATTTGGTGCCGCGACCCGGTCCTCGAACCGGGAAACGTTCCGTTAGCGCAACTGCCGCACAAGAAAACAACATCGTGACGCGTCGTGTAAACGCGACGTATCGCGTTGCCCGTAATGCGTTTTATGACGTGCCGCGTTAGCGCACCCAGAAGTGCTCCGGAGCGCGAACCGGAAGCACTCCGGGTGCGTAGCGGGACGCGTAACGTAAGCATAACAGGTCATGTGACTTGTTCATAAAACTTTTCATTGGTTCATTTTACTTTTGGTTTCCTAATGATGTAAGGCTAGGTCATGTGACCTGAAAATAAAACTTTTCATTGGTTTATTACATTTTTTTTCACAAATGATGAAAACCCCACCTTTTTTCCTCACTCTGACTTTCATTCTTATGAGAGAAAGACCTACTTTCAAAATTTGGAAAAATGGCAAGTGTTGCAGCTGCAGCTGCTGGAGCCACTCCACCACCACCACCACCACCAAAAAAGGATGGACCACCTCCTCAGGCCCACCTTAATCAAGAGGAGGAAGAAGAGGAAGACGAGGAAGAGGAGCAAGTGAGCAGGCTGTTTTTTGCCGGAAGTACCAAGTAGGTCCCATGTGAAAGTAAATTACATCTGGCAATTTTTCACATATCCCCGGGGACAAAAAAAAGTAAATGCCCGTTATGTCACATGTTTGATCTGTGACAAAGAACTATCCCGAGGAACAGATAAAAAGTACAGCTATGGCAATTACACCATGCATCGCCACATGGAGAGGTGGCACCCTATTAATTACAGTGCTGCACAGGTACGTGACCTACAGGAAAACCCCCCTCCTGTGGCCAGTACATCAGCTGAACAGGCAGTGACGGGACCAGAGGCGAGGGAGACGGTCCCAAATATACAGATGAACTTTGGTGATATGAAGCATACCTGTATTTTTTGCGGCAAATTGATTTCCTATGGGGAGAAAAGTATAACTCTCATCAACCTAGCTTATGAAAATCATAAATGTACAAAACGGCCCAGAAAGTAAATTATCTTTTTTTTGTTGCTCCTGTTGAGCCCTTTATAAAGACTGATTTTCGTTTCCCCCCCAAAAAAACAAAAAAATATATAACCGTTCTTAAAATACAAAAAAAGTAAAAAAATGTTCATAAAAATAAAAAAAATTTAAAACAATAAAAAAAGTTCTTTTCAGAACTACCTCCCATTTATAAAAAAATGCTAGAATGTTTAGCACTCTGGCAACCTCTTTTTCTTTTGATTCGCTTCCCGGTTCGCGCGCCGGTACGCGAACCAGAAGCGAAACAAAAAAAATAAATATAAAAAAAAGGAAGAGTGAGTATAAGGGAAGGAAACAGAGAGAAAATGAATGAGGGAAGTAGCAAAGGCAGGAAACTGAGGGTTAAAGAAAGGAAGCAGTGGAACTAATAAAAGTTAAATGTGATAGAGATGTAACAGAAAGAGTACTAAACACGTACCTTATCATTTTCGTTAACTTAGTCACTTGTTATTTTTATACTCTCAATCTGTGAAAGAAAGAACAAAAATTTAAAAATTGATAGAAGGTAGTAAAAGATGAGTGAGCATGAGACAAGATGAGTACATATTAAAAATCACAATTCAAAGTACAGAATTAATTATACATATTAAATGGTTTATTTTTGCTATTCTCAGAATATATTAAATTTCACTAAAAACAGTGAGTTGAAGGTATTCATCATATAACAGCGGGGAAAAAAAACACAATCAAAATGATTGTGTTTTAAAAACCCATATAATACAACCAATCAGAAATCATAACTCCTCAAAAGTAACTTACTTTCCATGACGTCAAAGGATGTCCTATGAACAGCTTATACTCTGTTGTGCTGTTATTATTTTCTGCCCGCCACTTTCTGAAAGAAAAGCTCCATCGTTTTAAAAAAAATTTGACATTCAAAGCAATTTAAAACAGCACACTAAATTATATCAACACCTAGAATCATTATAGTCCAGTTACCTACCCTAAATTCTCACTTCTGAAAACAAGTCAAAAGGCAACATTGCTTCATAGTCAAATGGTAATCATTGCCGAAAGACCAGCCTTTTTTACATTTCAAATAAGCTGTGTAATATCCTGATGTTGTCAAAGGACGATCAGGTCATATAATAGCTGCAGTTACAAATGTTCTTCCTGAAATCGATGACTGTGTAGCCAAAACATTTTTAATTAGACTTGACAACTTACTTTCATCCGGTTTATATAGTTGAAATTGTAAAATGACATTTCACCCATAAGTTTCTATAAATATTGTGGACAGCATTGCAGACTTACATTACCTCTACTCCTTGTTTTGATCTGCTGCTTGAATTAGCTTATTAAAACAAACAGTTTTCGCTCTGTACTACAGTTATCCACAAGGCCATATAGTGTAGGAGCCATTAGAACCTCTTGAAATTCCTCAGAGCAAATCCAGAGATTCCTTCTCTAAAATTTTGGTTGTAAGAACACCAGGTAAGAATTTTTAAGGTGAAAAGGCAATCTTTTTTTGAAAGTTAAAACAGAATCATTGCAGAATGACCAGCCGTTTCCAGACTTCAAATAAGTTGTGTAATGTCCTGATGTTGTTGAAGGACCGTCATGATATATAATTGCTGCAGTTAGAAAAGTCCTTCCTGATATTGACAACTGCGAAGCCACAACATTTTTAATTAAAGTTGTCAATTTTGTTCCATCAGGCCTACATCGTTGGAACATTAAAATGACATACTGGTCATATCTTCGTATAAATAATGTGGACAGCATTGCAGACTTACTTTGACTTACTTTCTTTTTGTTTCCTCTGCCTTGAGGGCATTTTTTAATTTTTCAAAAGATCTTCAGTTAAATCTGTGGAATTTTTTTTAAAACATTGTTATTAACCACTATTACCAAACAGTAAACCAATAAAAGTAGGCAAACAATTAACACACTAGTTGTCAATTCTACCTAGAGTAATTTAACAACATAGACAAATTTAAAAATCTCAAATAGTAGCAATGGATTGGAATGCTGCTACATATGACCTGTGCTCTGTTATATGTTAATCTCAACTAATTATGAGACTCTATTTCACAGTTATATTAAAAACACTTCACACAGGGTGTTTTTGAAAACTTTTATATAATTTTAAATCAACATCTACAGATTGTTCCTCATCTACAGATTGTTCCACATCTAGACATTGTTCCTCATCTAGACATTGTTCCTCATCTAGAAATTGTTCCACATCTAGAGATTGCACCACATCAGACATTGTTGATGTTATTGTTATTGACTTAAAATTGCCAAGCACACATGGGGGCGTATTTACAAGGCCCTTGCACCAGGGGGAAGTGACTTAAAATTGCCAAGCACACATGGGGGCGTATTTACAAGGCCCTTGCACCAGGGGAAAGTGACTTAAAATTGCCAAGCAGACATGAGGGCGTATTCACAACGCCGTTGCACCAGGGGGAAGTGAGTTAAAATTGCCAAGCACACATGAGGGCATATTTACAACGCCCTTGCACCAGGAGGAAGTGACTTGAAATGGCCAAGCACACATGGGGGCGTATTTACAAGGCCCTTGCACCAGGGGGAAGTGACTTAAAATTGCCAGGCACACATGAGGGCGTATTTACAAGGCCCTTGCACCAGCATAAGGTGTGGCCTATCCAGAGGTATGCTGGATTGTCTGGCAGCCATGGTAAAACCAAGAAATATCCAGGAGCAAAAAGGCAGGTCTTGCAGTCACAAAAGTTTGTTTGAGGTGAGGCCTACTCAGGGTTGCAGATGAAATTTAGGCTTGTTGAAGAGTACAGAGGAGATAATACATGTGCAGGCCTACAGATGAAGTGAGTCATGTCCACTGCACTCTTGAGCAAAGGTCAGACCTCCTCTGTCTCCCTGGACAGGCCTAAACCTCATCTGCACAATGTGATTAGTAATGTTAGGAAACACAGGTGATGTAATTGAAAAACGTTTTATTTGATAATTTGCTCTCCCCTGAGGCGGAAGCCGGGGGACTCTCCTTCTTTTCTTTGCTTTTAAAACGCTTTTAAAACGCTTGCCGAGATCGTGATTGTCCGTGCATAGGACTCTCATTTTGTGTATTTTTAAATACAGAACTGGTTGTATAAAACTGTCTTTACCTTTGTGACGAGCGCGCAGTGCATAGCGCGATTGCTGCAGTCACCGACAACAGCGCTGCCCAATTCGGTCACAGTCACGTGACCTGACCCACCTCACCCGCCATCTTGAGGAGGTAAGGGCTGCGCTCTAGTCAATCCAGCTCTCCCGCCTTTCCCGCCCCCAGGATGTATAAGACAGGAGGTACACCCCGTCCGCGCAGCGGGCGGGCGCAGCGGTCGCGCCGGCGGCGCGCCGGAGGCGCGCCAGAGGCAAGCCCGTCCGCGCCCGTCCGCGCCGGGACCGGGCCTAGGGCCACAACCCCTGCCCCACAAAGGTCAGAAGCCGGCATAAAGTACTCCAGCCAAAATCTCCTTGCTCTCAGGCCACCCATAAGTTCTAGCTGCTTAGATATTAATCTCTCAGAGATCCATAAGAATCTCTCCACCCCATGTCCTCACTGTAATTATACCATTCCTCCTCTTTCTAACCCCAATTCTGCAACCAATATTCAGGAGGAAGGAGTCAGCATATCTATAGCCCTCATTAATGCACGCTCTCTTGGAAAGCATAGGCAGGAGGTCTTTGATCTCATCACCGATTTCAAATTAGATGTATTATTTCTCACAGAAACCTGGACTGACGATACCTCACAGCCTGATCTGGCCATCGCAGTACCAGATGGATACAAAGCCTACTGTCAGGATAGGCCCAAACAAAGAGGAGGTGGACTGGCTGTAATAACCAGAGATTCCTATCCTGTCAGAATAACCCCTATTCCATCTAACTCGTGTGAAGCTATGCAATTTGCCATTAATTCTTCCCCCCCAGTTTAATTTTAAGGGGATTCTGATATATCGACCCCCAGGATCCAAAGCGGCGTTCCTATCCAGTATCAATTCCATGATGGAATCTGTAGCCACAGAAAGTGCTTTTACAATCCTAGGCGACTTAAATTTTCATCTGGACCTTATTCACCTAACTGACTCTGCTACCCTTATTTCTGATCTTGAAACTCTAGGACTGAAACAACGTGTCATGTCCCCCACCCACCAAGCAGGCCACATTTTGGACCCCATTTTCTCTAATCTAGAAGGCATGCAAATAACAAACATCTTGCCCATGCCCTGGACGGACCACTACGCAATCTTTGCAAAAATAATTACGCACAAGCAGTGCGGTAACAGACCACTCCCTACGCCTAAACAATCCTTTAAAGATTGGAAAAACATGAACCATGACCAATTAAAACTAACACTGGAACACACCCGTCCCACACTGTCTCCAGAGCCCAATTTAGCTCTCCAGCAGTTTTACACCTGGGTGGGCCAGGCTACAAACCAATCAGCCCCTACCAAAGAACTGTCCAGAAACAGATCCAAACCAACTGCCCCCTGGTACAACGATAAATTAAGGGCACAAAAACAAATAAATCGCAATAAGGAACGACAATGGAGAAAGGATTATGATACAGTCAGTAAAATTACCTACAAAGAAGCATTGGCTCTCTATAAAGCCATGATAACAAAAGCAAAAAAAGATTATTACAGTAACCAAATCGAAAACGCCAAAAATTCCAGCAGACAACTGTTCCAAATTACCAAAGTACTATCAGGTAATGCTCCTGATCTTACCCCTCCTCCATCACAATCTTTATGTGATGCTCTTGCTTCCTTTTTCTACACCAAAGTAGACGATATTTACCAGGCTTTTGCTGCTAATTCACCCTCGCGTACAGTAAATTTCCCTATCCCGTCCCCAGCCAACATATTTCCTAGCTTTCAACCAGTCACCCCAGATCAAATAAAAGCCACATTGTCCTCCATCAAATCAGGATCACCTCTGGACCCCTGCCCACTCTCAGTACTTCGACCGGTAATGGAGGCCATCATACCAGTACTTACCCAGGTCTGCAACTCCATTCTCCTATCAGGCAACTACCCAGATTCCCTTAAAAATACGTTACTAAAACCCCTGTTAAAAAAACCATCCCTTGATAAAAGTGAGCTAAAAAACTATCGTCCCATCGCAAGCCTCCCTTTCATGGCGAAGGTGATTGAAAAAACAATGAATTCCCAGATCTCTGACTTTATAGAAAAACATCATCTCTTGGATAACACCCAGTTCGGATTTAGGAAATTCCATGGGACAGAGACAGCCCTGATCAAGGCTGCGGACGACATCAGGGTAATTAGGGACCAGGGAGGCACAGCCATTCTAGTTTTGCTAGACCTATCTGCAGCCTTCGACACGGTTGACCACACCATCTTGGTCGACCGGGTCGAGGGTTTTGGGATTTGTCACACCGCCAAGAACCTAATTGCGTCCTTCCTTGCCAAAAGAACGCAGGCTGTCATCCTAGGACCCTTTCAATCGGCCCAACTCTCAGCCCCATGCGGCGTTCCTCAAGGCTCATCCCTGAGTCCGACACTGTTTAATATCTACGTGTCGGACCTTGCTAAAACCATCAAAGCTCATGGGATGAGCCTAACCTCCTACGCCGATGATACCCAACTAGTGTTGGCAATCAAAGGGGATGGAGATCAAGTGGCCGAACAATTCAAGAAAGGACTCTTAGATATAGGAGACTGGATGTCTACCAACTGTTTAAAGTTGAATTCTGACAAGACCGAGGTACTCATTTTTGGAACACTTCTGCCAGCCTGGCCTTCAAGCTGGTGTCCTGAGACCTTCGGCACGCCTCCCACCCCTGCCACCAAAGTCAAGAACCTTGGCATCATCTTCGATGATGCCCTAAATTTCATGGACCATGCCAATAAAACAGTGTCTTCCGCACACCTGAAACTCAAGATGATCAGGAAAATACATCCTTTCCTTCCTGACTCGGCCATCAAGACACTGGTCACCTCTCTAGTCTTGTCCTCCCTGGACTACTGCAATGGTCTCTTTCTAAACGCTCAATCTAGAGTCATCACCAAACTGCAGACTATTCAAAACGCGGCAGCCCGCCTGCTCGCTGGCAAAACCAAATTCGAATCCATCTCCAACAGCATAAAAGACTTTCACTGGCTCACTGTGCAGAAAAGAATCCAATTCAAATCCCTCTGTATTGTATTCAAGGCACTCAATAATCAAGGCCCCCAGTTTCTAAAAGATCAATTACAAATGCACAAACCCTCCAGAGCCCTAAGGTCAGCCACTCTCAATCAATTAGTCACCCCCCGCACCAAAACTGTCACCTGGGGCGATCGGCGCTTCCTGGTAGCTGCCCCCAAGCTATGGAACACCCTGCCACTCAATATCAAACTAAGCCCCATTCTTCTTCAATTCCGTAAACTCTTGAAAACCTGGTTGTTCACCCAATAATCACTCCTGCTCAGAGTCATTCACAAATAACTGGTTCATAGCGCCAAGACGCCTACGGGTATAAGCAGCGCTTTAGAAATATTAAAAATAAATAAAAATAAATAAATATTTTTGCTCATTTCACAATCACATCACCTGTGTTTCCTCAGCTTAGGTATCTCATTGAGCAGATATAGTCTAGCATATCCAAGAGTACGCAGAAGGTGAGGACTGTATGCAGCAGTGCAATGTACATAATTATCCTCCTTTGACAATTACAGAAGCCTCAGCATATCCGTGCCCCCTAAACAGTCCTAAATGTATATTATTATTATCATAGTGACTATGAAACTCTAGCAGTACATATTGTGAAACCTAAATGACTTCAAGAAACGAGTTTTTAAACCGACAAACAAGCAAATTATTCTCCCATATTCATGTTGGGAAGTGAAATATTTATTTAAAAAAGCAGACCCCATGTTGTCCTTCTCATAAATGTGAAAAGTATTTCTTTTTTTCAAAAAACGATTTTCTGGTCATAATTTGAAAACACAGCACAGCTCCTATGTACAAGCACACCCTAGCTGGCTTCCTTATTTTCTCCAAAAAGCATACTAATCTCTTTCTAAATTAAAGGAATCTTTTCTCACCTTAGCACAATTTTTAAACACATCATGTAAGCAAATTAGTCTCCCAGATTCATGGGAGAAGTAACTTAAAATTGTCTAGCACACATAGGGGCATATTTACAAGGCACATGCACCAGGGGAAAATGACTTAAATTTGCAAAGCACTCATGAGGGTGTATTTACAAGGACCTTGCACCACCTTTAAAGACACTTTTAAAATGGGGAAAATGACGGGAATGTGGTTCATAAGCCTTGTAAATATGCCCCCATGTTGACTATGTAACTCTTGCAGAACATATTGTGAAACCTAAATGACTTCAAGAAACGAGTTTTTAAACCAACAAACAAGCAAATTATTCTCCCATATTCATGTTGGGAAGTGAAATATTTATTTAAAAAAGCAGACATCATGTTGTCCTTCTCATAAATGTAAAAAGCATTTCTTTTTTAAAAAAAAACTATTTTCTGGTCATAATTTGAAAACACATCACACCTCCTATGTACAAGCACACCCTGTCAGTACTAATACTTCACATTATCTATAATTATAATTTGTCAAAGAAGCAAAATCTTTTTTGAAAAGATAATGAAAACACTTGACACAAAACAACATTTTTTTAAATGCACAGCTGGCTTCCTTATTTTCTCCATAAACTATACTAGTCTCTATCTAAATTAAATGAATTTTTTCTCACCTTAGCAAATGCTTTTTGAATTTCAAAACAGTCTCAGACACACACCAATTTTTCTTTAGCAGAGCAAAGGGTATGCACTCCAGAGGCTGCAACCAACAAAGGCACAGACATGCTGTATTTCATCACACATATCTCTCATGTCACCCAATCAAAACTCTTCCCTCACTTTTTTCAAATCAACAGCCTTCCCCCCTCTGCCCTTTTTACCCTTTTTCCATAGCAACTACCTCCTGAAAGACCTCTCATGTTTACAAGTCCACACAACAATGTTTCAAATGAACTCTGAACTCTCAGTACACCTGCTAATCCACTGCAATGTTTCTTAAAATCATTTTTTCTTAACCATTCAAATTACATCTTTCAAAGAACACATCCATGCACCCTAACATTCTGTTTTCAGAGATGGAAATCCACCAATCACTGCTAGTGAATCATTAGCACTGAAACTCCACAGTTTTCTTTACAAACGCCTACTGTTTCAACTGCCATTTCATTCTCACCTTGTTTTCTGTCTGGATTCTTGGACATAGCTACATCCACTGGGCTCACAGGTATGCTGATAACAGAAATTTACACAACCTCAATTTACAAAATGTGGAAATCAAATGGATTGGCCACAGAGGATTGAGATGTCACCAATTGATACCATTGGTAAAAGCCTTTTTGCATTTGCCAAACCTGACCTCATAATAGTGCACTGTGGAGGAAATGATTTGGGCACTTTGACTGGGGTAGGTCTAGAAATGCTTTTAAAGGACACCTTTGAGCAATTGATGGCACTTTTTCCTCAAACTGCCTTGGTATATTCCAATATATGCCAAAGACAGAAATGGAGGTGGTCCAATCAATTTTGTCCACAAATTGAGAAAGCGAGGAAGCATGTAAATAAGTCTGTTTCAGCTTATATGAGAGACCATGGAATGGGCTCCATCTACAACAATAACTTGAGTTACTACATGCAAGATATCTACAGAGGAGATGGTGTGCACTTCTCAGATGAGGGAAACAGAGTTTTCATATAAAATTTAAGACTGTGTATTGGTACCTACTTATAAGTACCTAGAACTTACACAGAACCCAAAAGCTCTTTTCAGAGCTACCTTAACTATAATTACTCTTTTAAAATTTCGAATGTACCTTTTTTCACTAATTTTCACTTATGTTCGCTTCCCGGTTCGCTACCCGGTTCGCGTACCGGCAGCTAACCGCGCGAAAAATTCAAAAATTCATTTTTTTTCACGACATATATGAGCCTCCTCAGCCACCCTCAGAAAACCTAGGGGGTCAAGATACGTCTCCCGTGCCCCCTTATACCCATTTCCCACATTGTTTTTCCTCCATCTTGTGATTAAATTCGACTGAAACACAAAATGGCGAACTCCCGTTACGCTACCGGTGAGCTACCCGGTTCGCGTACCGGGTAGCGCTTGTACCGCGAAAAAAAAGATTTTTGTTTATTTTTTATTTTTTGCTCCACGGGACCCTTTAATAGGCCCCACATCATTCCTAGGGGGTCAGGAGGGGTCTACCTTGCCCCCTTTCATTAATTTCCCCCTTCGTTTTTCTCCTCTTCTTGTCTCCCGATCCTACCGAGAGACAAGATGGCGGCCGTTCCGGACTGTTTAGAATGTTGACAGACACCGGAGAGCCAATCAGCTTCGCTTCGCGAAGTTCCATTACGCGTCAGGTACGCAAACCGGGGCGCTAACCGGAGCGCTGTCACAGATATATCTGTTTTTTAAAACGTTAATTTCTCAAAATCCACTGGAGCACATATATTGAGACATAGCAAAGGCATGTTGGGCAAACCATATCTACAATTTTGCCAAGTTTCGTGTAAATCCATTCAGCTGTTCGAGCTAAAAGTGATTCCAACCGCCCTATGGAAAAATGAATTGGAAAAATGCGCTTTGGGACCCCCCTTTTTTCTCGGCCCCCCCTTGACAAACCCCCCCCCAACTTTTCAGGGGCTGCTCAGAAACAAAATGTGCCATTTTCCTGAAAATTTCAGCCAATTCCGTCCACAAACGCCAAAGTTATTCGACATAGAATTTTCAGAAATCCCATCGGAAAAAAATCCTAACTACATCTACCTACTGGCGACCACCAGTAGGTAATATATGTATATATATATATATATATTCACAAACAGTCCACTCCAGTCAGGCTAGACAGAAGACCAGCACACCATACCTTCGGTTTCCAAAATGTATTTAATTCGAGCCCCTACCCCCACAACAGACGCGTTTCGCCCGAAGGTACTGGATGACTTGATTGCCCCCTGGTGGGTGCCGCAGTCGACTGGTCCGATGAGGTTCTTGGTATTTGTAGTCCGCTCCTGCTGCCTCCTTTAACCCAGTCGGGGAACGATGCCCGCCATTGCTGCTTTATACCTTCGCCTCATTTACCTATGTTAGAGGCAATGAGGACCAGCCGCCTGCGGCGCCCACCAGGGGGCAATCAAGTCATCCAGTGCCTGAGTGACGAACATGAGAACCATGAGGCCATAACACCGCTCCTCCCTTCACCGATGCCACTGGCCCCCTTGAGAAAGGTCTTGGACAAGACCGAAATGCATTGGGACACGATTTGGCCAGTATACTGCTACGGAATAAAAGACTTTCGTTAAATACCTCCAGGAGTGCGACTCACCTTCTTCCTCTTGAAGAAAATTGCAGACATAAAAAGCGGCTGGGTCCTGCCGCAGAGAACGCACTGCCACACAAAGGAGCTCCCAACACTGCCTGCCTTTGGACCCACACACCTTCCGACTGCGCAAGCAACTTTTGGCAGGGAACGCCGCCAGGGACCAGACCGTGGAATGTGGCCCTCATTGCCTCTAACATAGCTAAATGAGGCGAAGGTATAAAGCAGCAATGGCGGGCATCGTTCCCCGACGGGGTTAAAGGAGGCAGCAGGAGCGGACTACAAATACCAAGAACCTCATCGGACCAGCCGACTGCGGTGCCCACCAGGGGGCAATCAAGTCATCCAGTACCTGAGTGACGAACATGAGAACCATGAGGCTATAACACCGCTCCTCCCTTCACGGATGCCACTGGCCCCCTTGATAAAGGTCTTGGACAAGACCGAAATGCATTGGGACACAATTTGGCCAGTATACTGCTACGGAATAAAAGACTTTCGTTAAATACCTCCAGGAGCGCACTAACCTTCTTCCTCTTGAAGAAAATTGCAGACATATATATATATATATATATATATATATATATATATATATATATATATATATATATATATATATATATATATATATATATATATATATATATATATATATATTCACTGAGAAAACAATAGGTTTCAAGCAGGTTATAGTTAGGAATTATCCTTTAAAAAACCTTAGAAATTCCTTGAAAAAACCATAGGTTTCAGGGGTGTTATAGTTAGCTGGACATTTCACTCATACAAAACCATTGAAATTCCTCTGTTACAGTTAGTAGTACTAACTGTAACTCTTGCGCCCGCAATCCACTGGTGATGATGTCACATATTACATCGTTCATGACAAGGTCAGTGACATCACTGATGACATCACTGATGACATCTCAAATGACATCACTGATGACATCTCTGATAACATAATCCATAGAATGTGGTTTGGTTTGTTATTTAAATATGTATTATATATACACCAATCAGCATTGAAGAATCAGTGGATATATATATATATATATATATATATATATATATATATATATATATATATATATATATATATATATATATATATATATATATATATATATATATATATATATATATAGAGAGAGAGAGAGAGAGAGAGAGAGAGAGGATTTAGTAGCAGTGTGATTGATTGTTTACTTGAGTAATTTATAGTGTCTCACTAAATATATTGGATAGTGACTAAACTGTGTGAATATCTGTATTACTTGGTCAGTTGTTGTGTAAACTGCTG
>NW_028255754.1:0-16552 GCF_964263255.1 Lissotriton vulgaris | reverse complement strand
GGCAAGTTTTTACTTTTGCTCGCCGTTATGATGTGGTTAAGGCGAGAACCAGCAATTCACAACAAAGAACAACAAGAGAAATTATGGCAATGTCTATGTCAGCTTCAGACCTCAGCTCCGCAGCTGAAAGTGATCCTGAGGTGGATGCGGCCACACCTCAACAGCTGGGGTTTATCAAACTATCCCTGGCAGAAGAAGTGAATTGCATCTACCAGGATCGGAGAGACACCCTACGTCCTCGAGTGCCGGCTGGAAACCAAGTCAAAGAAAAAAACTACAAGCCCAGCCAAAGGCGCAGAAGGAGCAAAAGAAGGTGCAATCAGGGGAAAGAAAGCTTTAAGAGGACGTTGGAAACCGATTTCAAAACCGCACCGCGGTCCAGGCTGCAACTCCACTGCAATATTTAATTTAACAGACTTAAAGTTAACTCCAGAGAGAAATCAGTCCTAGGTTTAGGACTATCTTATTGTCCCCCCTGCAACTTCAACTATGCGGACACTAGAATGGACACTTTCAGATTCTTCAGGAAACTGAAACTGAGCAAATTTCATCGTCAGGTGCCAAAGAAAAATGGTACCACCTGAAGCCATCAAAAGTCTGTCACTCTTAAGTGTGGGGGATCGAGAAGCATTTGAGGAACTGGGTCACTACAAAATGAGCACGGGGACAGTAACAACGTGGCAGAAAGCTTAATGTTGGATAAAATGAGCAAATGTATAACCCCATTCAAGCCAAAATCAGTTTTTCAGCCGGTAATGGTACATGACAACATAGATGTGTACCAGGACTTGGTCTTACAGGACCTAAAAAAATGTATGTATTTCCACCAACAAAAAGAGGTATGCAATCAGCAATCAGAATCGGTGCTATACACAGATGGTTGGCAAGCTTGAGTCTGACTGCAACATCATAGTCAGACAAGCGGATAAGGGTGGAAATATAGTTTTGTGGCCTCGTCAACTCTACTTGGCGGAAGCTGAATCACAATTGGGGAATACTTTATGCTACAAGAAAAGCAATATCCAGATTGTCAAGTCCACATGGATGGATCAGCATGCAAAATTCCAGGCTTGGAGGAGTATTTGATTGATATCGGAGGATGAGTTTCGATTTTTTAAAAAAGAGCATCCGGTCATCCCTACTTTTTATCTGATCCCCAAAATACATAAAGACACTAAAAAAGAACCCGGGAGACCAAATATTTCGGCCATTAATAGCTCATTGGCGAATGTCTCCAAAGATATTGACTATTTTCTACAGGACTCGGTCAGAGGACTGAGGTCATATGTTCAGGATACCTCTGATTTTATTCGGAAGATAGAGCATGTGAAGTGGGATCCTAGGATGTTTCTAAAGACTTTGGATGTGTCGGCCCTATAAACATCCATTAGACACTATGATGGGTTGATAGCTATTGAACATTTCCTTGACAAACGTCCAATGAATTTTGCTGCACATAATAAAATGTTACTTACAATGGTACAAATGTGCTTAGAACAGAACTTTTTTCCTCTTTAACAATCAAATTTTCCAACAAACCAGGGGAGTTGCAATGGGGGCCTGTTTCTCCCCCCAGTTACGCATGTTTACACATGGGACTGTGGGAGGAACGGGTCCTCATGCAACAACTCAGAGGTACTATGGAGCAGAAAATCATTTTGTACCTTTGTTACATTGATAATTTACTTTTTGTTTGGAGAGGTACGGAGGAGGGGGAAAGGAGTTTGTCAAGGAACTTAACAATAATAGCCTGAATTTAGAATACACATCCAACATTGATGCTACCTCTATTTGTTTTTTAGACATGTGGGTTTTTGTAGATAACAACATCTTAGCCACAAAACTCTATAGAAAACCGACGGATGGCAATACAATCTTGCATGCAGCCAGTCATCATCCGCACCACCTCATTCGCAGCATCCCCTATGGGGAGATGCTGTGCATCAGGAGGATATGCAGTTCGGAGGTCGAATGTGCAGCTGCCTGGGAGGCCAGCAGATTGAGATTTCTAGTCAGGGAATATTCCAAAGATATTATAGAGTCTGCTAATACCCGGACACAGAATATGCCCAGACAACTAGCATTAACCTGTAAAAATCTTAGGATAAATCGGATGCCCCCAATGATGATGGTATACAATCACGCATGATTCTATCTTACAGTAGGCAACACTCAGACTTAATGAGAATTTTTTACAGGAATTGGAATCTCATTAAGGGAGATCCCAATATTGGTCTGAGTGTTCCAGACAAACCTTTTCTTACTTTTTGGAGGTGCCCGTAAATGGCCAATACTTTGGTTACAAACAGACTAGAACCTCAAATCTCTAGCACATGGATGGCCCTTAGTAAGGGGTTTAAGAAGTATTCTCAGTGTAAGCCCTGTCGCTATGGTTGTAACAAAACCAGCTACAACAGCCCTTTTAAACAACGTCCACTTGAAATCACCAAGAGATTAACGAGCAAAACGGATTTAACCGTGTATGTGCTGGAGTGTCCGTGTGGGTTGAGGAATGTTGGTAGTACCACGTTGCCCGCCCATAAACGCATACTCCAGCACATAAGGGCTATAATAGGAAAGGATCAAGCCTATCCAGTGGCCAGACACTTCGAAACAACACATGAAGCCAATCCAGTCCATCTCCAGTACTATGTAATAGATACAGTGTTACCTTTAAGACGAGGATGGGATAGGGAAGCTAGGCTTCGCCTCCTCGAAACACGGTACATACTGGAACTGGACAGCAAAAATCCCAATGGGCTGAACGCCAGTGAAGATTTGTATACTTGCTTGTGAGATACTAGAGATATGAGGGTTCGTACATTACCAACTGTGTTTTTATCTAGGGGCTTTTGTAACTGTGTACAGATATAAACAGTATGATTAACTATGAAATTCGTATAATGTTAACATAATTCGCCTTTGGTCATATTTAGGATTTTAATGGGTGGTGTTTTAGATTATGTAAATTTTATTTTTTTTAAATGATGTATATTTTGCACTTGCACTTCGGCACTTTTTTGATCTATATGTCACATATTGATCCTTCAGGACTAGTCATATGAGAATGGCTTTTCAACAGAGTTGAGAGATACTGTAATTTTGTCATGGCCCACTTGGGCAGTATGATTAGGCATGGCAATGTTTTTTGAATTATTGACATAAGTAGCTATATGTGAACAGTATTTCTGTATTTTGCAGCCATTTTTTTACTATTTAGGGCTGTTTTGTTTCAAATACTTTTTTAGAAAGAGTTTTTATCAATTCTGGTTTTTTAAGAATCAAAAATTAGATTTTTATGAAAAAGTGATTTGAGTATGAATTTTCAATATTATATTTATAATTATGTCATATTTATGTAGAGGCTCTGTGTATCTCAAAGAGATGAGGTCATCATTTGTTACAAGACAGTATTTCTTCTATGTTGTTGCCTGCCAAGGTCTGATTGATCTGCACTTGCACTTTAAATACTGGTCTTATCCTAACACAACATGTCATGTAATCAAGCTTCAGAGGAAGCGAAACGCGTTATGGCGGACAGACTGGGCATGAATAAAGCACTCTAATTCTGCACTAACATATTGGGTCTGTATATCTATGCATCTGTATATATGATACCTTTCCCTGGTATACCACGATTTTTATATCAAAAAACCAGTGCCGAGGCCCAAATGGTGCTTGATGTTGGTATTTATTGGCTCACGAAAAAAACAACCCAACGCGTTTCGAAGCCAAGCTTCTTGCTCACGGGTAACATTGCTTAAAGCGGCCATTCTATTTAAAGTGACATGATACAAAGTAACGTGCACGTGTTTGCAAGGACATGAAAGAAATACTTTGCTACAATGTTTTCTCTTTTCACTTTGTGACAATTACAAAACGTGATTTAACAAATAATAATAGAGAAACATGTTCCAATGAAAATAATGGTCCTTGATAGCATTTTTAGTTCGTATGTGTGTATCAACCCAAGTGGGTAATGATTAAATCTCGTGATACCTCACATTAAGCTACAAGGTTAATCCACAAATTAATGTTCAGTCAAGTTGACGTTGGGTTGTTTTTTTTTCGTGAGCCAATAAATACCAACATCAAGCACCATTTGGGCCTCGGCACTGGTTTTTTGATATAAAAATCGTGGTATACCAGGGAAAGGTATCATAACGAGGAAGTGGCGATTCCGCCGGGAGCCCGCCGGTGCAAGCGGCTTAAGCTAGCCAAATTCTGTGTGTTGTCATTTTTCAAAAAAAACGCTTTTGCCCGCCGAGAACAGCTGCTGGGGAGAAAAGATCGAGAAACATTTCCGGTGTCCTGACCCAACACACACCGCGAGCAGGGTGAGTCCGAGGACCGCTTGGCTTTTCGTGTGGATGTGAAGGTTACAGACGGAGGAACGGTTCCACCAGCAAAATTATTCTCGAGCGATACGGCGAAAAGCTTGATGTTAGCAGCGAAGCGCCTGTATGCAAGCTGAAAGGTATTTACAATGGCGGAATCACGAAAGAGTAAGAGAGAGGAGGCAGCAACTAAACTGTTTGCAGGCATTAACAGCGCAAGTGACGACAAACCGTCAGCTTCTAACCCAAAGGTCGATGATGTAAAAAAGCTGTGGGACACGTTATGGAGAATTCTTAAAAAAGAACAATCCAAGTGGTGGGAGGCGGCTGCCCTCACGAAGTATGTAGAATGTAGTCGGATTCCACGGGGGCTTCGGATTTTCGTGATCCCAACTTTCCAGGACCCTGACCCGGAGTTGATAGATGAGTGGATGACTAACAACCACACGTGTTCCATGAATATGCTAAGAATGTTAATCAAACATGCGGAGAAAGAATGTGTAAAATTGAATCTGGAAAGCGAGGAGCTTGTAACCAAATTGAAGGAAAAATATACAGAGGAGGATTTCTCTGCTGAAATGGTGAAAATGGAAAAGAAATTAGAAAAAGTTGAAGAAGAAATAAAGGCAAAAAAACAAAGAAAATTTATCAGAGATGAAATCGACTATAAAAATGGGCAAATCCTAACCTTCGCCAAAAAATATCAAGCGATGCGTGAGGCGACTACCAAAGTAAGCAAAACAAAAGCTACCGTCAATCAAACGTCAGTCCTGGAAGCAAGTGTGAATGATGATGAAACTCCACCAGCGAGGTCTGACAATGAAAGTTCTGAAAGTGATATAACGGAGGTAATGGCTCCAACTAATGTAAAAGACAAAATTTTAAACGAAGTAGTCCTCATGAATCGTGGTCGTCAAACGTACACTCCACCAAAAGGTCGTGGAAGAGGCGGCAGAGGCGGATTGGCAGCAAGAGGAGGTTTAACCAGTGTAACGAGATCAGCAAGCCCCGTGGGAACCAGAACAAGAGGCAAAAAAGCACAGACATGATGGGAGACGACAAAAAAACTGTGGTAAACCTTTCTAAACACATTTTAACACCTGAACAAATTGTAGTCTTGTCACGCGGTCTGTCATTTTGTCCGACGGCCAAATTTAATTTTACTGATGCCCGAATTGATTTATTTAAGTTTACTAGGAAACTTAAACTCAGGAAATGGTTTGCAACGAAGTCTCGCCCCAAGTGTACCATTGATAAAACTGCTAAAAGCGCTTTGTCAGTTAATGATGCAGAGACATTGCAAGTGGTTCAGGAGTTAGCGGGGTGTGACGATATCTTAGATGACCCACTCCTGAATTTACTTGACAGCAATGTCGACATTGGGGCAAGTAGTGCTAGTACATTCAAGCCTAAATCAGTATTTTTGCCACAAATCAGCAACAGCTGCATTGAAAGTTTTGAGTTAGGCATGATCAAAGAAATTAGGATGATTGAGAAATGTAAAACAAAACCTAAATTAAATCTGAGCAAAGCGCAGTATTTGGCCATACGAGACATACAAAGTTGGACCGATGTTGTCATCAAAGGCTCTGATAAGGGGGGTAATGTTGTTATATGGCCATTGGAAATGTATTTGGCAGAAGGTCTACTTCAATTGAACAATGTGGATAATTATGTGACCTCCAACTTACAAGAGTATAATACGTCAAAACAAATGTATTATGACAAACTAATGGATTGGAGGGATAGAGGAATCATTGAAGACAGTGAATATAATTATCTCCTGTGCAGACATCCACAAATTCCAGCATTGTATTTGCTCCCCAAGGTGCACAAGAATTTGGAGGTACCCCCCGGCAGACCCATAGTCTCCTCCAATGGGAGTCTGCTCGAGAATACCTCCATTTACATTGATCACTTCTTGCAGCCCTTAGTTCGTGCTTTGCCATCTTACATCAGGGATACTTCTGATTTCTTGAGAATCATTAATGATTTGACGTGGAATGAGAAGTATTGGCTTATAAGCTTTGATGTAACAAGCTTATACACAAGCATACCGCAAAATCTTGGTGTGGACGCGTGTAAACATTTTCTAAATAATCGGTCTATTAACTACTTACTCCATACACATATGTTGTTGGAGATGATCAGTATTTGTCTGAAGAATAATTTCTTCATTTTCAACAAAGTAATGTACAGGCAGACCCGGGGGACCTCAATGGGAAGTTGCTTCGCCCCCAGCTTTGCGGGGTTGTACCTGGGCTGGTGGGAGGAGCAAGTGGTGAAGAACATCTCCCACTTTTCTGACCATGTGGTCCTCTGGGTCCGCTTCATTGATGATATTTTTTGTGTGTGGAAGGGTAGTTTGGAGGAGGCCGAGGAATTTGAAAACATCTTGAACAATAACTCGTTGAATCTAAAATTTACCAGCAATATGCACAAAAGTCACCTTGAATTTCTGGACGTTCACTTGGCTGTTGTGGGTGGAGTGTTAACCAGTTCTCTCTTTCGCAAGCCGACGGCTGGCAACAGCTTACTGCATGCTGAAAGTTGTCATCCACCAAACTTGAAACGCAGTATCCCTTTTGGTGAACTTATCAGGGCTAAACGAAACTGCAGCATGCAGGAGTTATATCAAACTGAGAAGAGAGTGATGTGTAAAAGATTTTGTGAAAGGGGTTACAGCAAACATGTCATTAAACAAGCTGAAGCCAAGGTTGAACTCATGGAAAGAAAAAATTTACTGGTTCCCAAGGCTCGTACGAATTCTGACCAGATCAGATTCATTACAAGCTTTGATAGTCAGTCATGGAGAGTCAGGAAAAGTCTTGAGAAATATTGGGATGTTCTAAAACTCGATGATGACATAAAGGAAGTAATCAGTGACCGTCCTGCAGTCACCTTTAAGAAGGCAAAGTCGCTCAAAGACACTCTAAGCAATGCCTTAATAAAGGAAAAAACTAAAAACTTGCAAACTGCTGGATTTTTTCCGTGTAGAAACTGCAAGGCTTGCAAACATAGCTATAAATGTAAAAGCGTAAAAATCTCCCAAGATCACGAAGAACACAAAATCACGAAACAACTGGGATGTAACACTGAATTCGCGGTATACGCGTTACAGTGTCCCTGTAACAAATGGAAAGGGGCGACCACTCGGTCCCCCCGAACGTATGGATGAGTGCCTCGATCCCCCCGGGAAGCCATTTTTGGGCGGGAGGCGCGTCTCGGCTGGTATGCCCGAAGCGGCGTAGCCGGGGCGCGCCTTTTCCCGCCCTAGAGTGGGCTGGCCTAGACACCGACGCAGCCAGCCACGCCCCCGGGGCGGGCGGGGGCGGGTTTTCGCCCGCCCTGAAGACGGATAAAAGAAGGCGCAAGACCAGAAGACGTCCTCTTGTTCTTGTGCTCCGAAGCTGCACCTCCTCGCTACACGTGAGCTCGGGACGGAACGAAGAGCCAATTTTGAGCGTTTTGATCTTTTTCTTTGTCTTTCAGAGACTTCGTCGGAGAGATGCCCAAGAAAGGCCCAAAGAAGAAGGAGGCAGCTAGAGTGGCCGCACCGTTGGCAGGGATAGACAAGCCGCAAGCGGCAGAAGCTGCGTCCGGTTCAGGTAAGCGGCCATTGCCGATTGCACGGGACGAGTCAGCACCCTCTCGTAGAGAGAGATTGGGACAGCATGTGCCTTTAGCCATAAAGGAAAAGATCTGGGCAGGGGAATACGTGAATATTTTTTCCTTGCTTGTTGATCATTACGATGTGGAGCATGTAAAAAGTCAGAAGGACCTAATGCATCCGAGTGTTTGGCGCGCAAAAATGGCCGCCTTTAAGGTAAATGAGAACATTGGGAACTGGGGCAATGCCTGGGGTATTTTTACGTCAATCTTGGGTGAACGTAGGCCTGAGTTGCTTCCTGAGTTTCCCGTTTACCAATCACGAATTATGGGTTACTCGACGGCGTATCAAGGTAACCATTGGTTTTGTTATGATAATCTGTTCAGGAAGGAAAAGGAACATAACAAGAGTTTGACCTGGGATTGTTACGATTCTTTAACGTGGGATAAAATGAAAGAATCGGGAATGTTACGAATGCCATTGGTCGGGAGCAATGTTGTTGACTACTCCCGCCAAAATGGGGGGTCGCCCTTTCGACCAAGTACGAGCACCGACGACCAGTCGAGGCCCACAGGTAATAACGGGAGAAAGGGTTTCTGTTATAACTTCAATAAAGGGAAATGTACCAGGCCTCCGGGGTCTTGTAAATTTAAACACGAATGTAGTACGTGTGGGTCATCCCATCCTGAGTCAGCGTGCAGAGCCAGAACGGGTGAGAATGGGGGCAAGGGAGGCGCCAAACAGGTCTAATTTAGTCCGAGGGGCGCCTCTACCGACCCCGATTGATACCTTGGCAATGATCCCCTGGCTCAGTGATTACCCGGATCGTGCGTCTGCCGGGGTGCTGCGGAACGGTTTTACACATGGTTTCCGCATCCCGGTAGGGGACTTTCAGGGTGTAGGGATTTGCAGGAATCAGCTTTCTGTTTTACAACATTCATCCGTGGTGCAGGAAAAAATTCAGAAAGAGGTTAGCCGGGGACGGGTCGCCGGCCCGTTTAGTGTTCCCCCGGTACCGGATTTTGTTTGTTCTCCGTTAGGGGTGGTCCCCAAGAAGGACCCAGGTGAGTTTCGTCTGATCCATAATCTGTCTGCGCCACACGGCCTTTCGGTGAACGACGCAATTGATCCTGAAGTTTGTTCGGTGCGATACGCATCGTTTGATGAGGCAGTAGCCATCTTGAATCGCCTGGGGCCCGGGACGTTGATGGCGAAATCCGATATCGAGTCAGCGTTCCGGTTGCTCCCGGTACACCCAGACGACCAGCGTCTTTTGGGATTCGGGTTCCAAGGATCATTTTACATGGATAAGTGTATGCCAATGGGATGCTCTATATCATGTGCCTATTTTGAGCAATTCAGTACTTTCCTGCAATGGGTGTTTACTAAAAAGACGGGTTTTCGAAATGTGATGCACTACCTTGACGACTTTTTGTTCCTTGGCCCCGCCGGAAATCCCGAATGTGCCCAGGCCTTAAACGAATTCTGTGGGTTGATGGGTCATTTTGGTGTGCCGTTGGCACCGGGTAAAACTATGGGTCCCACGACTTGCCTCGAGTTTTTGGGGATCGAGTTGGACTCAAGGGAGGGGTGTTTCCGTTTACCGGCTAGCAAAGTGTTACAATTCGGGTCAGCCCTCCGAGTATGTTTAAATACACCCAAGGTTACACTGCATCAGTTGCAACAATTAGTGGGGAAGTTGAATTTTGCCTTGAGAGTAATCCCAATGGCTCGCCCTTTTTCCCGCTCCATTGCCCAAGCGATGATCGGCCTGAAGGAGGGTCATCATCGCACGAGGTTATCGGCTGAGGTCCGCCAGGACATACGGATATGGTTAGCATTCCTGGCGGACTTCAATGGCCGAGTCGTCTGGAACAAGCCAGCCGTGTCCTCGGAAGAGCTTGGGCTATGGACGGATTCAGCAGGAAGCATAGGGTTTGGCGCCATCTTCGGCACGAGCTGGTCTGCTCAAAGATGGCCCCTATGGTGGCACGAGAAGGGGCTAACGAGTAATATCGCTTTCCTTGAATTATTTCCCATTCTCGTTGCCCTGAGAACCTGGCCAGAAGGTTTCAGAGATCATTCTGTAGTTTTTTGGTCCGACAATATGACCGTGGTAGAATGCATCAACAGTCAGTCAGCCCATTGTAAATTGATTTTGAGGCTGCTCAAAGAAATTGTCTTACTATGTATGCAACTGAACGTTGTTTTCAGAGCAAAACATGTCCCAGGGGTGATGAATCAGGCTGCTGATGCACTGTCTCGTTTTCACATGCAGGCTTTCTCGGGTTTCCTTCCTTCAGCGGACCCGGAGCCGGCACCCTTCCCAGAAGCTCTCTGGTCTCTCGGTGCCCCGAACTTCGTCACCTCGTGGGAGAGAGTCTAGCACCCAGGACAAGGAAGGCATATGAAGGGGCGTTCCAGGCCTATTTAGCCTTTTTGGGGGCAGAGAGAGGGGGTCTTTGGGGTCAGGAAGAGTGGGTAGTACTCTTTCTTATGTCTTTACACAGGGCTGGGAAATCGGTGGCTACGGCCCAAAGGCATCGTGCCGCCATTTCCTTTGTTGCCAGGGCCCATGGCATCCTGGACCCAACAGCGTCTTTCACAGTACAGAAAGCGCTGCGTGGGTGGCAACGCCTAGAGGGTCGCAGAGTAGACGTGAGACGACCGATAGGTCTAGACAGATTGTCCCTGTTACTGGCCACACTCCCGAATACATGCTCGTCCCCTTTTGAGACCTGTTTGTTCCGGACTGCATTTACGCTGGCGTTTCACGGGGCTATGAGAGTTAGTGAGCTGGTTGCAAGGAACAAACAGGATGTTACGGGGGGCTTGTGCAGGGAGCATGTTCAGATCAGGGGGGACGCGATGATTGTCTCCTTTCTCCGGTCTAAGACTGACCAAGATGGGAGAGGGGACTGTACGATCATTCGCAGGAACCCCGAGTTATCCATGTGTCCGGTACAGTGCTTAGAAGATTACCTAGCACAGAGAGTGGCATCATGGGGGGGGACATTGTTGAGGCATGCAGACGCCACCCCGCTGACGAGGTTTCAGTTTCAACGGGTGCTTGCAATGGCCATTGCCGCAGCGGGCTTGGACCCGGGCGAATTTGGGACCCACTCCTTTCGTATAGGGGCTGCCACTGAAGCTACAGCCAGGGGTCTTAATGTAGAACAAGTGAAACGTGTGGGGCGTTGGTCCTCCAATTGTTATAAGAGGTACGTGCGATTGCACATGTTGTGAAGCTGTATTCATGTACTCACGCCTCTTGTCTTTTGTTTATTTTCAGTTGTGCAAGCTTACGCGGCAGGGCAGACTGAGCAGTCGACCCAACACCAGGCCAGCGGTCGCACGTCACCGGCTGTGAAGAAGGAGGTGTGGGTCGTGGGCCACTCATACGTGAGACGGGCCGCAGACGTATTCAAAGCAGGTGACATGATTCACATAGCTGGGGAATACGGGTACAGAGTGTCCTTCTACGGAAGGGGCGGTCTCTGTATTGACCAGTTTCAGGAATTTTTTGAGGGCCTGTTAGGGCGGATGAGGTCACCGCCGTCCATAGTCATAGTGCATTTGGGGGGCAATGATTTGGTCACCACCGGTAGACGACTGCTCCTGGAGGCTATGCTTTCCACGGTAAGTTGGTTAGCGAGGAGAGTTCCGGGGTGCCTAATTGCGTGGTCTCATATGATTCCACGGAAAGTGTGGCGGGGGGCTATCTCGATCCCTGCTTTGAATCATTCTGTTAAAAAGTTGAATAACAAAGTAAGTAGGTTGTTCCGGTCCAAGACATTGCATTCAATCTCGCATAATTGTATTAATGATGATAGTATGTATCTGGGGGATGGTGTGCATCTGTCGAGGGCGGGGAACGAGTTACTCATAGGAGACTTCCTAGCCTGGTTAAAATCTTTAAAGCATGACCTATAGGTAGGAGTTTTGTGGGGGGTCCGGATAGCCGGTCAACTATCCGGACCTGTGGCGGTAAGGTCATGATCGGTGAGCACTAATTGGTAGATCCCTATGAGTGGGCGTCACCCAACACGGATGGGAGCGCTCGGGAGAGGTGGCCATTGGCCCCTCAGTGGGGAGGCGGTCCCGTCTAAGGGCGGGTCGCCGGAAGTAAAGGAAAGGCGGTCAAGGCCCCTTCCTTTGTAGGAGGGGTTACAGCCCCCTCCTGGGGAATTTCCCGGGGCTAGTGTCATCTGCGACGGCAGATGCGGTAAGTTGTGTGGGGTGGGGAGAGGTCAACGATACCTTCTAGATACCACACACAAGTGTTCGAACGACCTTTAAATGGCGTCGAGTCTTAAGTGCCCCCGTCAAGTCAAGGGAAATTGTTAGTAGTTGCACTTGTGGTAAGCCCCTGTGCCATCGCCCCTCCTAAGTGGGAGGGGTAAGTCTGGTTAGGGATCTTGACACCGGTTATGACCTTGCCGTTGGCCCTTAAACGTTAGGATGTACAATTTCAGTGTTCTTAGAGAATGTTTTTGTAGGATGCTAGTTCGGCTAGGAGAACCTCTGTATTAGAGATTATGTTAAGGTTAGCCAAACATCGTAATGTGATAATGAAATTGTACATAACATGGAAACGTTTAATGTTTTAATCTTTTGTTTTAATAAATACGGCCGGGATGGTCACTCCATCCCACATCCAAAAACTTTAAGAACAGTTTCCGGTTTCCCTTCCTTTTGGGGATTGTGTTGAGAGGGGGTGGCGGGTATCTCAGCCATATGGAAAGGGGCGACCACTCGGTCCCCCCGAACGTATGGATGAGTGCCTCGATCCCCCCGGGAAGCCATTTTTGGGCGGGAGGCGCGTCTCGGCTGGTATGCCCGAAGCGGCGTAGCCGGGGCGCGCCTTTTCCCGCCCTAGAGTGGGCTGGCCTAGACACCGACGCAGCCAGCCACGCCCCCGGGGCGGGCGGGGGCGGGTTTTCGCCCGCCCTGAAGACGGATAAAAGAAGGCGCAAGACCAGAAGACGTCCTCTTGTTCTTGTGCTCCGAAGCTGCACCTCCTCGCTACACGTGAGCTCGGGACGGAACGAAGAGCCAATTTTGACCCACCCACCAGCCCCTGAGGACAGCAAAGTTGTTGTGCAATAAAGTGAATTGATAAGTTTGTTTTTCCGTTTCGTTTACAGGCTATAACAGTAGCAGTTTGTAGTTAATAAAGATGGTGAATATCGTTTAGGTTGTTATGATTAAAGTGATTTGATGTGATGTTGCATTTTTAGCATGTTCCTTCGGTCGTAGCGACCAATGTTTTCATAGGTTGAAGAACTGTCGTATTTATTTTTTTTTTTTTTGGTAGGCGGTAAGGTCATGATCGGTGAGCACTAATTGGTAGATCCCTATGAGTGGGCGTCACCCAACACGGATGGGAGCGCTCGGGAGAGGTGGCCATTGGCCCCTCAGTGGGGAGGCGGTCCCGTCTAAGGGCGGGTCGCCGGAAGTAAAGGAAAGGCGGTCAAGGCCCCTTCCTTTGTAGGAGGGGTTACAGCCCCCTCCTGGGGAATTTCCCGGGGCTAGTGTCATCTGCGACGGCAGATGCGGTAAGTTGTGTGGGGTGGGGAGAGGTCAACGATACCTTCTAGATACCACACACAAGTGTTCGAACGACCTTTAAATGGCGTCGAGTCTTAAGTGCCCCCGTCAAGTCAAGGGAAATTGTTAGTAGTTGCACTTGTGGTAAGCCCCTGTGCCATCGCCCCTCCTAAGTGGGAGGGGTAAGTCTGGTTAGGGATCTTGACACCGGTTATGACCTTGCCGTTGGCCCTTAAACGTTAGGATGTACAATTTCAGTGTTCTTAGAGAATGTTTTTGTAGGATGCTAGTTCGGCTAGGAGAACCTCTGTATTAGAGATTATGTTAAGGTTAGCCAAACATCGTAATGTGATAATGAAATTGTACATAACATGGAAACGTTTAATGTTTTAATCTTTTGTTTTAATAAATACGGCCGGGATGGTCACTCCATCCCACATCCAAAAACTTTAAGAACAGTTTCCGGTTTCCCTTCCTTTTGGGGATTGTGTTGAGAGGGGGTGGCGGGTATCTCAGCCATATGGTATATAGGGATGACCACAAAAAAAGCCAAATTGAGGGTATTGGAACACATGAGGGCCATTAAAAATGTCAATCCACAGTATCCGGTGGCCAGGCATTTTGCCTCTGTACATAAACAAGATCCTGATCTGTTGAGATTCATGGTGATTGACTGTGTGGAAAAGAAAGAAAGGGGTGGTAACAGGTTGTTGGCTCTGCGAAAACTCGAGTCCCGTTACATCATAAGGTATAACACCACACATCCGAATGGGCACAATTTGGGGGAAGAATTGGCTGTTCATTTGCAAACCTGAAAATGCATTAATAGCTGTTTACTGTTCTCCATCATTTTCCATTCTTGAAGTTTATGAATGTTTTAAATTCACTCTGGTGCAAGGACTTTTTTAAAAAATTTGCATATATTCGTGTTTTTTCTTTATTTACAGATGTCGTCTTGAAACGTGACTGATTAGAAATCACCCACTTGGGTAACACACAGTCTGATTTATGACTATGAATTGAGAAACAACGTCAACTTGACTGAACATTAATTTGTGGATTAACCTTGTAGCTTAATGTGAGGTATCACGAGATTTAATCATTACCCACTTGGGTTGATACACACATACGAACTAAAAATGCTATCAAGGACCATTATTTTCATTGGAACATGTTTCTCTATTATTATTTGTTAAATCACGTTTTGTAATTGTCACAAAGTGAAAAGAGAAAACATTGTAGCAAAGTATTTCTTTCATGTCCTTGCAAACACGTGCACGTTACTTTGTATCATGTCACTTTAAATAGAATGGCCGCTTTAAGCAATGTTACCCGTGAGCAAGAAGCTTGGCTTCGAAACGCGTTGGGTTGTTTTTTTCGTGAGCCAATAAATACCAACATCAAGCACCATTTGGGCCTCGGCACTGGTTTTTTGATATAAAAATCGTGGTATACCAGGGAAAGGTATCATAACGAGGAAGTGGCGATTCCGCCGGGAGCCCGCCGGTGCAAGCGGCTTAAGCTAGCCAAATTCTGTGTGTTGGCATCTGTATATATATATATATATATATATATATATATATATATATATATATATATTTTATATATGTATGCTCTAAAACCACCAGCCAGTTGCACTCACGAGCGGGTGCTATCAACGAGGGGGTGTACCCGCTTCACAATACAAGCTCCCAAAGTCCTTTCGAAACACGGCAATGAAATCCACCAGGAAAGAAAAAAGCACTCTCACGAGGGGGAGGTTTCCAACGATAGTTTATTGAAACCTTCAGGCACAAGCAAGACTCGTTTCGGCACTTAGCTTTTATCCATTGCATCGCGGAACGCACTGCGCCCATTGTTTTTAAATGTTACTTCTGCTGTCAACATCATTAGTGTCATAGACATAGAAGAGGGACACGTCCCGCCATCTTTAAACATGCAAATACAAACAGCACTCGGAACCGAAATCAAACGAGTGCAATGTATAATGCTCATTCATTTAACATCACTTCACTTAAAGAATGAAAAGATTAATGATAGTCAATTAATTATGTAACCCTGAATAGGCTCTGGTATCTTCTCATCAATCAAAGCGAACATGCCATAATCTCGCCCATGGATGGGCACATCAGATCCACAAATGACGGTTCACCACTTGCACTACCCTATCCTTAACCCTATAAACCCCTTACTGCCTCTATGCACTGCCCGTCGAAAAACCTAAAATTCCTGACTTTCCCTGCACATCACACAGCGTTGAACACTAAATATATATATATAAATGAACCCAGTTATATATATATATATATATATATATATATATATATATATATATATATATATATATATATATATATATATATATATATATATAACTGGGTTCATTTATTGCTTAATGCAGTGAAGAACAGAATATAAATGGAGCACTCCAACTATATTTCTCAGAGCCCTTCTCGATGATGATGTCAGGACATGCCTCGCAAAACATCACTTGACACTCCGAGGATTGCATGGGTATAGAATAAGACTCACTTGGTTTCAGGGCACTATGCTGGTGGAAAACAGGAATAATAAGAGAGGAATAGTCTGCAAGGTTCTGGATAAGTTCTAATATTATTTATGCACTTATTTCCCCTAATCCTCCCTTCACTGACTCTGGACCGTCACATATACTTCCTTGGCACCAGTGAAGGAAAGCGAGCCAGGGTGAGAAGTGAAAGCCCGTGTGTCACAGGAGAGGCAGGGGGTCTCCAGAAGGAGCGTGTGTTTGCGCAGGATGCTGCAGTGAGTTGGAAGAGGCAGCACCATCTGACCCTTTCTACCCTTGCCATACCTGCGGGGCACAGCCTAAACAAAGCACAGGTCCAGTCCATCATGCCCAGCCTCTCAGCTAGGGGTAGGTGGCGAGGAGAAACTCCAGCTGAATCAGAGTTTTTTGCTGAACTCCATGCTTCCAGTGGAACACAGAGTTGCAAACTCTTAAAACTCAGTTGGCAGAGCAGAGTTAACCGCCCACCCCTATTAACTATAAGTCGCACAGCTGTGTAGACATTCT